>NW_018108540.1:12255-23482 GCF_000183805.2 Loa loa
TTATTTTTTTTTTTTTTTTTATAGGAAAGATGATACGAATGAGTTGACAATAACTGGTCAAAATTTTCTAACCGTAAATGATAACCATCAAAAGAGCCGGATGAATTCGTATCAGAAAGCTGTAAAATCGTTGAATGAACTGGGAAAATTATTACACGATGAACATAGTTGTATTAGCAAACCATCAACTTCATCCACATCTGCTCGTGATACACAATCAATCATAAATGATTCCGCATTATCAATCAATCAAATATTTGATGATATACTGATGGAAGATGAAAAAAAATCACGAATTAAATTATGCCAAAAAGAATCAATAGATATTTTATCAAATGTTAATCATAATTTATCAAATGTTAAACAAACAACTAGCAATTTATTATCAAATGATACAAATCGAATCAATCAATATGATAAGAGATCAATGCGTATGACGCAATCAGCAGTTGGAACTGATACAACATCAAATTTTCGTAATAAATTTTCAAAATTACAACTTAAAACAAATTTTGAATGTCATGATTATGATGAGAAAACTTCATGTAAAAAAATTGAATTGAAAAAATATATCGAATTTGATACTTCATCATTTTGGAATAAAAAATGAAATGATCAAAGTGTACGTTATTATCAACATCCAGAATTTATCACCTATCAGTGTGTATTTCATACATTATGATAAAATTGCAAAAGGAAAGAGGAAGAAATGGATGACGAGTGAAATTAAAGAGCAAGGAGGACAATTTTGAGGACAATGAGGACAGTTTTCAGATAGATTTCATAAATTTTAACAATTTGTCACATTTAAATATAATTTCGATGTAACCCAAGGATATGCTTTTTTCCAATCAGTCATTTCTTCAATGATCCACTCTTGATTTTTACTTTTTTTTATTGGTTTAAGGATCGATTTATCCCATATTGTTGATTCCGTTAATTGTCCATCGTATAACAGCTAAGTTGCCTGTTTTTTTTTTTCCGGAGGAATAATGTCCTCATTTCTTGCTGATTCTAGAAATCTTTGATAATGATGGAGATCCAGAAGGGTTTATTCTTAATGATGCTTGAAGAACAGAATCAATACCTATCATAAGACCTAATCTATCTGGGTAAACAAACTAAGGGCATAGCCTACTTTTCCAAACATACATTTCACAAAAACACAATATTACGATTCAGGAAATTGTCATAGCGAGACTGCACTTAACAGAAAGGCCGTGAAAGAACGAACGACGACATTCATATGATGATGATTGAGGTTCCGATCGTTTGTCAGGTCGTGCTATAAGGGTGAGTGGTTTAATCCGACAGCTATCTGTTCTTGTTACATGAATGCTATAGAAACAGAAACACTCTAAAGAAAAGTACTATCTGATCCTTTTGGATGATGTCAGAGAAACGGAAAAATGTTTCAGGATTAGTCACGAGTCCAGTAACCAATGAGGATCCTTTTCGTCGATAGAACTAATTTTTGCTGAGAAAGAAGAAAATAGGGGTTGCAGGTTATTTTCAAACGTAGTATTAGTTTACGGTACGTGGTTCTGAATTTTCCGGTTTGGTTTATGGGGTTTGAATTTGCAACATATGTTGCAGATTGTGTTAATCGAATGGTACTGTAATGAATCAAAGTGCTGTTTAAAATTTTTATCAAAACGGTGAAATGTATAAACCTGACCGATACAGGGATAGTGTATCCTGGCAATCATATCGAGCCGTTCCTTCACTAACTTCAGTGGAGCAAAGGTATTTGTGTCCCTTATGTAATAGTTCGGTAGTGTCATTTGAAAATTCTGGTTTTAGAAGTGATTTGTGTCTTTCAATAATATATAATATAGGAAGCGACATTGTGGTTCGAGTATTCCACATCACGATAGTATAGGTAATATTTTACATTCCGTTGTTTAAATTTATTTATGTATTTCTATTTTTTTTTTTTCAGGAATCCGGAGGAAACGAGACCAACTGCTAAAGCATTACCTCGCTATGTTATATATGCTTGTAATATTATGATAATGGTAAACACTTTATGCTAATTTTGTCAGTTATTTATTAATTACTTGATTTTTATTAATTACGACGACAATAATTTTCTTGTAATGTTGTTTAGTGAAATAAAAGAAGAGACCATCTACAGGTTTCTTTTCAGGGTCCTTCTGTAAGTTATCCAAATGACAAACAAAAAAGTTATTTTTAGGTTACTGGCACGGCATCGTTAGCTATGGGAGCATGGCTTCGTACAGATTCACGATTTAGTGATTTCCTCTCCCAACGGTATAGGAATGTTGTAGAGGAAGCATTCTGGCAGGTAATTTTTTGGGGGGAAAACTGTTGCAAATTAATCGATATTTTCGAAAAACCTTTTGGGTAAAAATTTTAATGCTGATCAAGTATTTTTGCTTTCAGAGCTAAAAGTGCTTTAAATGATTGTCTTCAGGACATTAAATTTTTATTTTATTCTTAATATCTTGCGGTCTTTTTTATTTTATCCTTAATATCTTGCGGATTATATTACGCGGTGTCAGCGGTAAAATAAATAACCGATGGTTATGAATAATCTGTAGAGAAGTTTAAAATTACACCATTGTAGGATAAATTTTTAGGCTCCTACTTTGTACGTTTTTTCCTACATTTTGATTATCGTTGGGATGTGCATGGTGGTTGTTGGTATGGTTGGTTGTTGTGGTGCATCTACCGATTCTCGAATACTTCTTTTCATATATGCAGTAGCAGTATGCATCCTTATGCTGTGCACTATTTCCTCGGAAATTTACCTTATCTTCAGAAAGTATGGTGTAAGTCCCGGACTTTTTCCCAATTTTTCATCAAAAGTCTCAGGTATTTTGATTTTTAAATGCGATGAAATCTTTGTAGATTGATGTTGAAGTGTCGGATGCGTTAACGTATATGGTTCAAAATTATTATCAAGGAGCAGGAATTGTTCAGGAAAGTTTAGATCGATTACAGCAAGCATTCCGATGCTGTGGTATGCTTTTGTTTCCAGTGTTTTAACCTTTTGATGTTGTCTTTTGATTTATTGATGAATTGGTTTTCAGCGTTCCTTTCAAATCATTTCCATGGAATTTCCGTATGTAGGATGTTGACTTTTGTCATCTATCAAGTCTCAATTTGTTGAGTGTTACTGACCACCTGAACGGAATCGATTTCATACATTATTTGTGATTTCGTCATTTGTCATTATTTTAACGTCGGCTGAAAGTTAATGCTGGAAAAAATGTTAAGGTAATGCGGGTTGTAGTGACTTTCGATTTTTGCATCAAGATGTTCCGCGTTCATGTGACATCAGGTGTGACGGTTGTCATTATCGTATAATGGCTGCATTGCGCATTGGTTTTTCTATTGCATTCGTTATCTTTGCCATCGTTATTATTGCTGAGGTTTGTCATAAACATCCTTATATTTCGGTCAGAGATCTGATTTTTCTATATATCAGAAATTGATTTCCCAAATTCATGCATATTTCCCAAATTCATGCATGCTGATTTAGTAATGCAAAATGACAGAATTTGTGCTTTTTAAAATGATTTGTTTGTAGCTTGTCGCAGTCTCATCTGCACTGATCCTCGTGATTAGATCAAGAAGTTCTGCGAGAGTTTGGTTGCCTAAAATGAAATGCCACAGAAATCACTGCGGGAACAAATATTACTCGTATGCACCTGATCAGTATCTGGATTTGAATTCACTGCGAAGTGATGACTGTCCCGTGCCAGGCTGTCATCATTCTGACCAGCTTACTTCGCATCAAAAATACTGAGAGATTCTAATCATTTCAGTACATTTCGAGTTTTTTTTCTTTTCCGAGTGGTTCCATCATCTCTTATGAAACAAATTTCACCAAGTTTTTTTCCTTCGAATGATTGCAGGTTAAGTCATGTATTTTTCCTTTTCTTTAATTTTTCTGAAGTCGTCTTTGCATGCTCGATGATTGGCAGTAAGTCAAAATAAAAAGAAAACAAAAGCAAGCGTATTACTATGTTTCTTAGTTCATAAGCTTTTATTTTTATCTTGCATTTTATCCATCATTGTGATTAGCAATCTACATATCACAATAGATATTATCAATTTTTCATTCCTAATTTATTTCTACGTTCTTTTCATTTACTACTCTGTTAAACTAGTCTATTTAATACAGTGGTTAGCACCAGTCCGTTTATTCTGTTTTTTCTTCACTTACTGCTTTGATGGCTTTATATAATTAATGGTGGATTTAGTTGTTCCACTGTTACTTTAATTGATACCCGTTCACTCATTGCTTTAATTTCGTTTTCCTGCCCAATCCGTCTCACACTCTGTCCGTTATCAATTGATACATTCACTTTTTCATTTTTGATCAGTTAATCTTTATTCTTCTAGATGCTTACTGAGAATCTGGTTATAAACTGCGCAGTTATGTTTTTTCCTTCTTTTCTTTTTTTCTTTTGCATTTTTTCGGTGCTGCAATAATTTTTGTTTGACATTTTTTAGAAAATTCGTTCAATATTGGTGATTTCTGTGTAGTTAGTAAACAATCTGAAAAATCTTGTTTTTCAATAATCATCTTAAAAAGGTTGCTCCATTTTCATTAATTATGTAAGGCTTGGGATTTTAATTCTGTAGGCAATTTTGTATCTTGGAGGAACCCAGTGTTTTTTGTAATGTTGAGAACTGACCAAATATCAAGTCATAATACAGGTTTTTTTGTAGATTTCGTTGACGGATGCATAGGTTGAAGAGTTGTGCTAAATACTTAAACCAAGATATTTTATTTGTGCGATGATATTTGAATTCAAGAATGCATAGAAGGAAAGAGGGGAAAAAAGGGAGGAAAGGGCTGCACTTTTTTAATTCATCTGCTGTACATAATTAAAGATTTTTTTTCTATCCGTAATTTCGGAACATCATACTGGTTTCTTCTTTCTAACATTTTTCGCGTTGAATCTCTTTTCTTTGCATATTTCATTAATCTAATTGTCCGGAAAATCCTCTAATTGGAAATCCTTCATTTTCTCATCTTCACAGTTCTACTTTTTCATGGTCATTTCCTGTTGTAATGTATTTGTTATGCAAATGAAATGCCTCACTTAAGCGTATCCAATGCCTTTGAGCGCTGGTTACGCTAAAAATAAAATAAAAAAAAGTCCCCACATAGCGTCATAGCATATTATTGGGATAATAACTTACCCATTCGTGTTTCTTCAAATATGGACTAATAGCATATTCCTTTTTTTGATTTATATACGAGAATATGGTTATGACCGCACGGTTTTTTTTTTCCTTTTTGATTTCAGTGATAGATTAATGATATTTTCTCTCTTGTGACCTGTTTGATATATATTTTAAAATTTCGGATCACTTGGTCTGGTGACACCTGGTGACATCTGATAGATCCTATGAAATGGGTGAAGAAAGAGGTGCACAGTCCCAACCAACAACAATATGGCATGGAGGAAGCTTAAGGGACAGTTTCTTGACAGTCGTTCAGGTATTCTGCTTTCTCAATTTTTTTACCAGAATGACAGAACATTGATGCGAATATATCTCTTGCATTTTTGTCTAGTGCGCCCATTATTATATCGGCAGTGTGATAAAGCAAATGAAATGGTCGACTGCTCCTTCAGTTGGCTTTTCATCTTTTTTTTTCCCTTTTTTTTTCCATTTTTGATTCATATTACAGAACGCTGGATCTCAAGAAATGCGAAATGAGCTTGTGGAGGATTTTAGGACAGCATTGGATATTCTGGCACAGGCTGCACCTGCTCCTAATATGTCATCGGTTGAAGCAGGTACCAGTACTTGAACGGACTGTTATGGTTGCTACATTTGATAGTTGGAAAGGTTCCAGATATGTTTTAGCGTAATCATGACTTCATCTTTGCTCGTCCATTGATTTTATTTTACGACAGTAGTTTAATAAACAGGTTAGATAGCTCAAGAAGTCTAAAAAGCAAAAACTGTGGTGAAACTAAGTTTTTTTCATAACCATGTCTCGAAATTTCGTAATTTTGTTCAAAAATTCTTCGTTATTTTCGATTTCGAGCTTCTCACAGTTTTTCTTTTTTTTTCCGAGTTTTTCTATATATAGAAAGCGGAAATGATCGTGTGGATACAGTGATTATCGTTGATGAAGACAGTGCGTCGAGTACTTCTTCAGGTTCTGGTACTAGACATAGGCTAACTCCAAGTATTAACGGGAATCAGTTTGGAAGACTGACAAGTTTGTGATTTGGTTCATTTTTTCCGTTGCCTTTCTCTTTTAAATGTAACTAAATTTTTAAAATAAGCCACAGAGATCCTCCCAGTCTTGAAGGATCAGTAATTTTGGACCTGTAACTTTGCGTTAATTGCAGCTGATGCAACCGAGAACAGTGGAGAATATTCCTCTGCAAATGATGATGCTATCAACACGAATCTTCAGAGGGAATTGAGCCGTTTAAGGGCACTTCTTCACAGAATTGAATTGCAACGGGTAAGTTTAAATCTGTAGTACTTAAATTCTAAATGCAACATTCTTGATAGTGTGATTCCTTGCTAAATAGTTAACACTTCAAATTTAGCAAAAATCATTGAAATGCAAAATTCTTTTAGTTTTTAATAAGTCGAAAATTATAAGTAATGGGAGTTTTCAACCAATTATTTTGGATTTTTTCCATTTGTTTGAAAATTATGCATCTCTCTTGAAACTGTGTTAATTTTTGCAGTTTTGGTTACTTGTGCTCAATGTTCTACCTTTCTTCATCATTGTATTTCTCAAAGCTGTTGTTGATGGATTCTTTTCATTAATAAGCGTTTTGGTAGCGCTTTTCCTTTTTCATATTGCAAACAGCACTTTTATGGCTTCTCGAAGGTAATTTCCCTCTAGTTTTTCTGCTTCCTTTAAAAATCTAACCAGCTAATTGTACTTCGAAAATAAAGTTTCTAACGACTTGCTGCTTTACAGCGATCAAGAAATATGAACTAAACTCATAATAATTCAAATTTTGCTGACTTCATTAACTTTCAGGGAAAAGCGCTACTTCCATCTTTTGCAGTCATTCACATCATCAGTTTTTTTCAACTTCCAGTCACTTTTTATGGTACGGCAAATTTTTAATTACGTTATTGTTATGGGTTGGAAGGGCAGATATCCTTTGGTCATGATATTCTTCATTTCAAATTGATATACAGCATTTTCTTTTCAGGACTGGATTCGATCTATATACCAATGGCTTTTATGTCGCGTCTTACGAATCCGATCACTTTTTTCGCCACTTTGCATGCTGTGCTGGTCGTTGATTTTGCTGTTAAAATTATCACCGTTACAGTGAAGGCCACGGTATATTTCATTTATCTTCAAGGTTTTCCAAATAAATTTCTTACAGAAAAATTGCAAGTGTGAAATAATATGTCAGCTTTGGTAGGGACTTTTTGTCGAGATGTTGGGACCAGGAAGGGTTTTGTGGCCATTTATTTAGGCTGAACGTTTTCCTATAGTTTCGTTCAGCTTTCATTATTCATTTGATTCTTTTTTAGCCTTCTGCATTACTTTTAAGTTGGAAATAATCAGCTTAATTTGACTTGTTTAGCTCACCGTTTTGCCGACAAAATTCATCGGGAACAGACGTTTACGTCGACTTTTCCAGTGGATCGAATATACCAGCCAGTTATATCGTTACATTTTGCCAATACCCCAGTGGACTCGATATCTGAGTTACTCGCTATTTTCCACTCCACTTACATATTTCAGTGATCATTTCTTCGCCGTGCTATATATAATTTATAAGGTATGTTTGCATTATCTGGAAATAAAAAAGAATCATGAAACGAAACATATCCATTTGGCACATATGTCATCTTCTTTCAGGTATGCTTAATAAAAGTGATTGGTAAACGTTGGTTTGAAAGCACCCGTCGTATTTTTCGCCTTACAACCGTTGGTTTGAAAGTTCCAACAGGTGAAGAAGATTCAGCTCAGTGTACAATTTGCTTCAATGATTTTTGCAATCCCGTTAGGGTCTGTCCTTTTTCGCTTTGTTTTTGCTTGGTGTTTATCATGTTATGATTTAGAGGAGCAAGTCAATTAGTTATTCCGTTTGTCCTGTTCTCCTGATTCGTGTTATCATGTACAGCAAAAAGTACTTTAACCATATTTGTTAGTGTCATATATTTGTTAGTGATTAACCATATCTGTTAGTGTTAGCTATTTAAACTACGATGTTAATTTGGACTAACCTTTTACCTTTTTGATAACCCTTAAAAGATTCTCATGATTTGTCATCCTTGGGATCACGTGCTTGATCGGTTTCTTGGGCCAGCTCATTTTCTTATACTTTACTTCAACTGGCAAAGTGTATAGTGGGACTGTATCCGTATTTAAATTTGGAAGTGGTGGTATTGCATATTTTTTCCATATAGAATGTGCAGTTTTTTTTAGGGTGTATCTTATTTGTATAAGCATATTTTGGATTTCTAGCACGAATAGAGTGAAATAATTCCTGAGTATTTTAGCGATTTCACCGAGATGACAAAACAGATTGGGCAGTCAAGTAAAGTATTTTTTCTGCTGGTAGCGCAGCTGCTCGCTATCCAAACGATGGGTAGTAAAGTTTTCAATTTTTTAATAGATAGTATCATTATTTACAGCTTTCTTGTGGACATGTTTTCTGTGAGGAATGTATCGGCACCTGGCTGGATAACGAGCATACCTGTCCAATGTGTCGAGCAACAGTTGCCCAAGAGGATAATTTGTGGAAAAGTGGAGATACGACATATTCTCCTCAGTTATGTTAATTGAGACAGTATTTTTATTTGCCTACTGTTCATCTTTTTAAAATGCATATTCAAATTACTAACATATCTCGGTCACTGAATGCAACTTACTTTGCTGGTGTCGCAGCTACTTGCTAACGCACTCTTAGTTAGCTTTCTGGAAAAGGTCTGCTTCTTCCGTCAAACTTCTCAGATTTTTGATAGTTCGGAAAAGATATGGTGCCCAGTTAAGTGACAAATACTGTTTAGTTGCGAACTCAAAATGTAAAGTATTAAAGTATGTAGAAATTTGATGCAATTTTTAATAGTATAATGTCCATCGCTATGATCCCATGAGGACTGATATAGTTTAAGGTTTGCTTAGCTTACTAATTTTATGTGTTACCCTTTTGAAAGTGGACAGGTCGTCTGAAAGTTAATTTTGTAAGGAATATCTCAAATGCTTTATGCGATTGCGAGATTTTTTCCTTTTTAAATATCAACTTCAAAAGCGTTTAAGACTGGTCCTACCAATCCAGCCGTTTTGATATGACATTCGCCAAAAAAAAAAAAAAAGAGAAAAAAAACAGATGCCTCCTGTATTTTCTTCAGGGTGAAATATGCATGCGTTGTTCGGGTTATTTTTGTATTGTCGAGAGTACTGTTTTTGCTGTTCTGCATTTTATTCGTGTGAATATGGATTTTTGATAGTTACAATTTTCATGAACTATGATAAAAATGATATCTTATGCATTTGCTTTTGAACTAGTAATCTGAGAGAGCACAAGAGTTGTTATGTATTATGGAGTTAAAATGTTAAGTCTAGAATTTCTGGACTTCGATGAACTGAATGAGCTCGTCATGCATAGACAACTTACTAATTATAGAAATAAGGATATTTCCAGTTAAGTTCCTTGCTGAATTGGGCGATATTTTAAAAAAAAGAAAAAAAAAAGAAGAAACGATGTAATACCACCTCCAGAGAAGCGAATATGGTGCCATACAGTTTTTTTGACAATTCTGAAAGAAGATATTTTCAGCAATCAGCGCTGGTGGTGTTTGTTTGGGTATCTTTAAGGGGTTATGCAAATAATTTCAGCCAGATTAATCTCTAATCGGCTTTTCTTAATTGGTGCAATATCGAAACTTTGGATAAAATGAGACAAGAGTGAGAGGATGTGATGAAAGAAGGCGATGAAACGAAGAAAACATTAGAAAATCAGTTTCTGTAAGGCAAGTGATGTTCGTTTATGACATATTTACTGCTAATATTAAAGACTGATATAATTTTGTATTTAAATTCCCGAATGAAATGGGTGGCTTCCTTTCCATCCTTCCGTTTCCTACCCGTTTCATAAAAAAAAATTTAACAGTTTGAAAAAGGGAAGAAAATATATTTTAATTATTTCAAATATATTGAAGAAAGGTTAGTTTTTTCCGTCGAAAAGTAATTGAATATTTCGTTACTGTTCTACTTTACAAATCTCCAAATGCAGTTTCAAATTAAGTAATGAAATTTTCCAACATGAAAATAATTTTTGTTTTCAAATGACGAGTATTCATTTATCCGCAATTTACTCATTAATAAATTTAAAGATTCATTCAGTCCTTGCTGAAAAACATTTACTTTTTGTGTTTTTTCTTTTCCTTTTTTTCCCCCTAAAATATATTCAAAATATATGCACCAATAAAGTACTTACCGAAACTTATGATACATTCCATCAATAGAATTTATTTTTTTATAAAAAAATTTTAAAAGTTCAAAAGATCGTAATGCAAACTTTTATTTGCATTATGGTAAGCTTTGATGAATATGAGCAAAAAAAAAAGGAAAACAAGCATGTTACAATTTATCAAATCATTAAATTTTTCTCTGAAGCAACCAATAATGATCACTATTTGGTACTTATTTCAACGTTATTACTCCTATTGATCAATAAAAATGTCATTTAATGATTTAATAAAATTAAATTAAAATGTAACGATAAAATTTTACTAATTTAATTAAATAAAAAATAGGATGTGTAAATGAAACAAGTAAGTAATAATGTTGTAATGTTACATGAGACAACATTATTTTGAGGAATATTTTTCTTTCAATTTTTTACTTGAAATATCTACAAGAAGTAAGAACCGGGTCTTTCTAAAGGCGGTTCGTTAACTTTTTAGTTTTTTTTTTATATTTATTTCCTTTTTTTTTTTTTTTCTACTAATACAAAGGCGTATCATCCATCTAAACAGCACAAACCCGTTGAGGAAAAGGGGAGAGAATGGATAATGATAGTGTGTCATGATGCTGTCGTTTTCAGTAGTAATTATTGGTGATCTATCGAAACAGATGTCCAGCAGCGTTCAACTATTGGTCACCAGTATTGTCCTATTGATAAGATTTACCTATGCTGAACTTACACTGAATAACAAAAAATTGGAATGGATTATTGGTTCCTGGCGATCGGAATTCTCCGGAAAGGTTTTATCAATCATTTGAAGTTTTTTTTTTTTT
>NW_018108540.1:24048-44857 GCF_000183805.2 Loa loa
ACACACACACACACACACACACACACACACACACACACACACACACACACACACACATATATACATTCATATATGCAACCATCATTATATTCCGGTTTTCTTCAGGTGTTCTGGCCAACAGTACCGACAATGACATTTGGTGAAGAGTTGATTATTGCAGAGGCACCACTTGCCAAATCCGTTAATGTACAGTTTTTGAATTTCAGGTTAGTTTTGTTATATAACATATCATAATTTTGCAAACATTTATTGATTAAAAGTAAGTTACCATTGGAATTAAACATGCACCAAAAATTCATAAATAAACCTCTGATAAACATATCATATCATCAATATGGTCGATATTAAGCTTCTCCTCAATTCCATTATTAATATTTGCCTCAAATTATATAACTCAAACTTTGAGCTTTTTGGCTCTTATGTCAATGAAGTAAAATTGCAGAAAGCTATTAATAAAGTATTAATCCTTTCTATATGTTCCAATTCTTAGTTGTAAAAATTATTTCACTTGAAATTTGCTCGCATATTATTTGATAAAATGTCACTTATCAATGATAGCTTATCTTTCATAATGTATATTTCATATAAAATTTCCTAACATTTAAAATTGGTAACTTTATGAAATTATAAACAATTTTGCTGAATTCAGAAATCCATAGTTGACATATGAATTGTAGATTATATAATTTGTCAAATTAAAATAAAACATATTGGATAGTGATGTGACAATTAATTAAAGCTCAGTTTTTACAATCGAGTGGTATAATTGTGGTATTGATGAATCCTTTTCCTTTTTTTTTTTTATTTCAGTTAAACCAAACGATTCATTTTGCAGTTCGAAATAGTAAATTAGTATGTGGTGACTTTTTTTTTCCTGCTACTTGAAAAAATTTTCTGTAATCATTCCCATAATTTTATCCTTACTAAGTGTTAACTTCCATTCTCCTGAATTCAGCATATTAATGAAATAATTATTTATACTTGATATCGTCCAGTTATCGTTAATCTATTTACACGATAGTCACTCTCTCTAGTGCTTGTTGTCCTGTTTTAACCAATCAGAAATTCACGTATTGCATCGCTTATAAAAGCCTTAAAAGGAATGAATTATGAATCAGAAATGTTGATTAATTGATTTTTTTTTTTTCAGAAATAATTACAGAAAGATTGAAATTTTCGTTATTACTAAGTTTATGCATTTTTATTCTTTTTTTTTTTGTATTTTAAGCTTCACCAACTATAACCCAAATAAATCTAAAATTGTCGTTGAACATCAATCATTGCTTCGAAAAGATTTGACACCAACATCAATGATCCATTAACACAAATTAAAATGACAAATTAGATCGAATCGTATCGAATCGAACCGAACCGAATCGAATCGAATTGAATTGAATTGAATTGAATTAAAATCCAGTTTTTCAACATTTATATTCATTTCCTTCTTCATTACCAGCATTTCTAATTCCGTCCCAGCAATATTCTCATCGAACACTTTCATTCATTTTATAATAGATGATCATAACAACTTATTTCTAATCTATAATTTTGCTGTAATTCTTTCCCTTTATTTTATTTTTTTTTTTAAATGTCACAAATTCTCGATTATTTCTCATTTACCTTTTTTTTTCTTTTCCTTTTTTTTTTTAAAATCCCTTTTGCGCATCATCACGTCATTCTTTCTCCAAACAAGTCCTTGATATTGAGAGAATAAACAAGCAAACAATATAATATTTCTACTTAGTTTGCTTTTTTTTTCCTCTCCCTCTCCCATTAAAATTAATTTACCAATTAATCTTTAATGATTGATTTAAAATTATTTTTTTGAAAAGGAAAAAAAAAGAAACAATTAAAACGAGATCGCATAATTATTTTTTTAAACAGCAACAATTACTTGAAAATCGATAAAATACGAGGGAAGGATATAATTGCAAGGAAAAAAAAATTGTAAAATTTATGGAAAATTTATATTTTCTCATGTGATTATTAATTTTCATTTGATAATTAACTTTCTATTTTTTTTTTTTTTTTTAGTGCACGTGCATGGTCGCATACAACCAAAGATCATTTTCATGATGAATGGGGCTTTATTACAGTGGATCCGTCTGGTAATGCTACACTGATGACAGCCGGAAATAACGGTCGTCAAATTGTTTTCAATAATTAGGAATTATTAAAAGGAGAGAAAGAGAGAGGGGAAGGGAGAAAAAGAGGAGGAGGAGGAGGAAAAAAGAGCATGTCAAATTTCTGATTTTTAACACTAAAAATGTATGTATATATCTATATGTTTTTAGTTTTTAATTTGAATTTTTTCATGTTTATATTAGTAATTAAAAATTTATAATATATATATATAGGATTTACAACTTATGAAGTGGGACAAGTTGCACCAAATAAGATGATTTTAACACTGAAAGATATTGGAAGGATTTCATTCTCAAGGGATCTTCCAGTTGAAGATGTAAGTCTTTTTAGCTATCATAGCTATCACATTTGTTCAATTTTTCATCTTTTTTTCTTTTTCCTTATATGTTAGTTATATTTAGTATAAATGTTAGTTCCTTATATGTTAGTTATATTTAGTATAAAATATTAGTTTAATTTATTGAAATCATTTGATATGTTTAAATTTTGAATATTTGTAAGCATTTTTATAAACATTTAATACAGTATTTAATTGGATAAGAAAAGAAAAGAAAAAAAAAAGGAAGGAAATTAAAGATTATAAATCATACAAAAAAAAAATTATTAATTTCAATTCATAATTTTAATTTCATTTCAAATAAGACTTTTAATAAACAATAAACTATGCATAATAATTAATTGGAATTAAAATTTTATCAATTATCAAATATTAGCTACGACGAACATTCATCAAACATGACGATCAGTATTTGGAGCAAATAATTGAGATGCGAACAGCAACACATCCAACACAAGGCTATCTGGAGCATACTCGAGTGATCTATACGAAACAGAAGATATAAAATTTAATTTGAAAAATTAATGTATAATCATAATTATGCGAATAAAATTGTTCATTTAATTAATTCATTTTTATCCATCTTTTTGCTGTATAATAATGATGATAATAATGATAATAATAACAACGATAATAGTGATAATAAATAACAATGATATTGATAACCTTCTTTTTTTTTTATTTTTTTGGCAAATGCATTTTTTGAAATATTTGAAACATGTAATTTATTACTGAAAAATACCAAAAATTCTAATCAATAAATTAATAATATGCATTATATGTTTCAAATTTTTATTAGCTTCTAATGAATAAAAATCTTATAATTAAAATAACAAAGGATAAAGAATATATGTGAAGGTCATCATGTAAAATTTAAAAAAAAAAAAAAGGATTGTGAAATTGTGAAATCAATTATATATCCATCTTACACACATACACACACACTTACATTATTAACAAATTATTTGGAAAATACAATCAAATTTTCATATTTCTTTCGTTTCCTTTTCTTTTCTATTTTTTCCTTCTTTTTTTTCTTATTTTTTTAAATCAAATATTTGTAACTATTTTTTAAATATTCCCTTGATGGAAAATAGATTAGCCGAATTAGGGTTGTTGTTGTTGTTTCGATCGTTAATGCTAAAACTAAATGCTAAAAATACTTTCGTTTGGAAAAGCGATCAAAAATGCTTCAGCCCAAATATTTCTCTTCAACAATGAATATCAACGGAAATTGCCATCGATTTAGGGCGTTGTCATCTTTATATTTTCATTCTTCCATCATTTTGAGCATATGCTTACTTAGTTTAGCTAGATTATAACGAACAACGAACAAATCGAACATTCCTTCTTTTACATATTGTTTTATAAAATTTTAAAGGAAAAAAAAATCCAATTTTTTGGAATTTTTTAAAAACAAAAAAAAAGGGAAATTGCAAAACGAATTTTTAAATTTTTAAAACTGTTTGATTATTTATGAGCAATTTCATTGGGAAAATCTACGAAATGATTTCTTTTTGAAGAAAAAAAAAAAAGAGAAAAAAATGCTTATCTTTAAATATATCTAAATTTAGTGAAATTTGAAACAATAATTCATAATGGTATTTAATTTATTATATTTGATAACAATATCATGTGAATATACAGGGAAATTAATTTTTGTAATTAATAAATATTTTTTGTCGGAAATCTGATATTTGATCGAAAAATTGATTTCTATGTGCTTTTTTTCATTAAATATTTAAGCATATGATAACGTAGAAGTATCCATTTTTTGAATTATTGATATACTTCCATTGGATTTTACTTCCTTATTGATTTGTTTTCGTCAATTGTTTACTTCGACGTCTTATAGACAAATGATATCAGTCAACAAAAAAAGAAAAAAACAAAAACATCGCTAATATTTACTCACTTCCCTTATTCTCTTATTGATTTCTTCTATTCTTGTCATATAATCAATTTTTTAAAATATCGTTTATTTGCTTGTTTATACTACAACTATTTACAATAATACACAAATTATATAGCTGTTACTAATCACTGCTTTTTGCAACGATAACTTTGATACGGTATCTTGTATTGGACATTCACGGGAAAGGCAATAAATCGGGCGACATCCTGTTGTATTGACAGTACTTGGCCTTGATTGCACTGGGATCTTGTGGGATTCTCGGGTGGTGTTCCGAAGGTCGGGACGTCGCGTTGCATAGGTAGCTGTTCTTTTTTTCAAATATAACCGTTTCGAATTGGTCCAAACATTTCGTCATGGTTGTGACATTCTAATTTGTACAGTTACTTGCTTCATTTTTTTTTTAAAGGCAAAAAAAAGTTGAAAATTTCAGGTTTTTTTAGAAAAGTAAGTACTTTCATCCATATTTTCTGTCTTTTCTATTAGGTAAAAAGCGTGGAAGAAAGTGAAAGGTAATTAATAATATTGGCTGCTTTGTGTAGCAGTCAAAAATGCCTGCCGTCAAAGGGGATGGAATGCGCGGCCTTGCCGTTTTTATCTCGGATATTCGGAACTGTAAAAGTAAGGAAGCAGAATTGAAACGGATCAACAGAGAATTGGCAAATATTCGCAGCAAATTTAAAGGTTTCTCACACTCTTTATTTTCTATTTTACTTTTTCATACGGAGAATGACATAGGTGTAAATATACCTATTATTTGGTAAAACTTGAATCTGGTTCCACTATTTGTTTAAGTGTTCAATATTCTCTTTTTTTTTCATGAAATATTTTCATATTTGTTATTTGTTAAAAAAAAAACCTATATTTACACCGTATTTCGTCTACTCCACTAAAACCGGTATCTAGTATTTGCTTCTGACTCGAAATTGATTAAAGTTACAATCCTATAATTCAAATTCCTACAATATCTAGGTAATGTTGTGTGAAAATTTGGCATTTAAAAATTTCATTCTATAGGTGATAAAATGATTGATGGTTACCAGAAGAAGAAATATGTTTGTAAGCTCCTGTTCATCTTTCTTCTGGGCAATGATATTGATTTCGGCCATATGGAAGCCACAAATTTATTAAGTTCAAATAAGTACACTGAGAAACAAATTGTAAGTTTCGTTTATTTTTGAGTTATTAATGTGACAGTGGATAACTTCACCCAGGACAAAATTCTGTTTGGATGGGAAGCATTCGTACTTTCATTTCTTTTATGGGGCCAGCTGGATTCTTTCCTTATTGTTTGTTTATTACTTTCTTTTTCAGGGTTACCTTTTCATTTCGGTACTGATAAATAATAATTCCGACTTGATCAAATTGATTATTCAATCAATAAAGAATGATCTCCAGTCACGCAACCCTGTTCATGTCAATTTGGCATTACAATGCATTTCAAACATTGGTAGTAAGGACATGGCTGAGGCATTTGCTCAAGATTTACCAAAATTGCTGGTTTCTGGGTGATCGTTTTTTGTTATGATCCGAAACTTTGCTGTTTTAAATTCTTGGTCCCACACATTTTTCGGAATTGTTGCATCCGTTATTGTTTCTGGGACTTTCCCTTCACAGGACAATAATTTCATATGTTTAACACTGACATAATTAAATTTTTGAAAAAAAGGATGTTAATAGCATGGTGGTTCTACTTTTTACTTTATTTCAGGGATACAATCGATTTTGTGAAACAAAGCGCAGCATTATGCTTGCTGAAACTATTCAGGATATGCCCGGATGTTTTACCGCCCAGCGAATTTTCCTCTCGTATTGTTCATCTATTAAATGACCAGCATTTGGTATAGTTTTAGTATTTCATGTTACACTTCTATTTTGAGGACTTCACCATTGCGCTTTCCGGACTTTGGACTATTTTTATTTTTCTTTTTCTTTCACCTAGATCCTTTAAATTTTCACATTCATATACTTTCGAGCTTCGTATTTGCAGCTAAAATTATTTTTAGGGTGTTGTTACATCAGCTGCTTCGCTAATTGAAGCACTGTCCAAAAAATGGCCGGACGAATATAAAGGATGTATCTCGCTGGCTATTTCAAGGTTAAGTCGAGTAAGCTTTTTATAAGTTTCAGTTTGACTTTTCAAACTGCCAACTTTGGGAAACCTGGTGTCATTTTATTCCAAAATTATGTAAAATAACGTCAACATAATGCACTGTATCAGGTTCTGCAGGAATAACTGTATAACTTTTAGAAAATCTATTGCAGATCGTAACTGCAGGTTACACCGACTTACAAGACTATACTTATTACTTTGTACCAGCACCTTGGCTTTGTGTGAAGTTATTGAGATTACTACAAAATTACCCACCGCCAGGTGAGTTGTCGTTCTGGTTTCACTAAACTTTATATGCTGTTACGTCTTGGTGGGTCGCAGTGTGCAGTAAAACAGTCTTGTCGATAAATTACAGAAGATCCAAGCAACAAATCTCGTTTAATGGAATGTCTGGAAGGAATCTTGAATAAAGCCATGGATGCTCCAAAGTCCAAAAAAGTACAACATTCAAATGCTAAAAACGCAGTGCTGTTTGAATCAATTGCTCTGATCATTCATATGGATACGGAGCCAAGTTTGCTGGTTCGAGCTTGCAATCAATTAGGCACTTTTCTGTCCCATCGTGAGACAAATTTGAGGTTGGTGAATTGAAATTCTTTTGGCTTTTTTTACCAGTGGTTTTGTTTGATATGCTTAATAAGTGCAGATAGCTAACCATGGAGAACTGCAATAAATCTTTGAACGATTATTATTGGAGTTCATATTCGGAAGATTCATACCTCGCTATTTTCAGTTTGCATGTACGCCATCTAAAAAGAGGTGTGCCTTAGTGACCAACGGGCAATCTTGAGATTTCCTCCCATGTTTCACCCATTGTTGTTGCTACTTTCCAGCCTAAGTTGTTTATCATTGAGTTTCATTAGTAATTGTAGGTATCTTGCTTTGGAGTCAATGTGTTTACTGGCAACTTCAGAATTTTCACATGAAGCTGTAAAAAGGCATCAAGAAACAATCATAAATAGTTTGAAAACTGAACGAGATGTCTCAGTTCGGCAACGAGCAGTTGATTTACTGTATGCTATGTGTGATCGGTAAGTTGAATGAATTGAAATCCTACTAAAAACGATTTGTTTAATCATTATAATGAAAATTTATGATGGCACGAAGTTTGTTGATTCTACACATTTCCAGATCAAATGCTGCAGAAATTGTTTTCGAAATGTTATCATATCTTGAAACTGCTGATTATTCTATTCGAGAAGAGATGGTGAGTTAATCCTTTTCCGATTTCCAGTTTCATTTCTGGACAATGTTTGACTATTTGTTTTTTTTTTTGTAGTCCCAAATACTTATCTCGTCATTATTCGGTTCTTCCAGGTGCTGAAGGTTGCAATTTTGGCTGAAAAATATGCTACGGATTATACTTGGTATGTTGATGTTATCCTTAAGCTGATACGAATTGCTGGTGATTACGTATCCGAAGAGGTTTGGTATCGTGTTATTCAAATTGTTGTCAACAGAGAGGATGTGCAAGGCTATGCAGCTAAAACTGTTTTTGAAGCATTACAGGTAATAAACTTGATTAGTATTTGATTTTTCAAATTCAGTTTCATGCCGATAAACAGATGGGATTTGTATCATTATTTTTGTACAAAGCAAATTTGAATGAGATTTGTGCGGGAATATGATTTCAGAGACCAGCTTGTCATGAAAACATGGTCAAGGTTGGAGGTTACATATTGGGAGAATTTGGAAATTTGATAGCAGGGGATGCGCGGTCAAGGTTAGTTGTATGAAATTTTTGTGCATTTCAGCATCCGGTACATGTTGAATTTGCTATGTTTTGCATTAAAATAATTTTGTCTCATTTTAAAGTTTAAGCAAATTGTGGTTGAACGTGTGTTTTTTAGTTGTATTAAAGATTATCTGTGATACAAAATTATATTGCAGCCCACAGGTTCAGTTTGAACTTTTACACAGCAAGTATCATTTGTGTTCTATTGCAACAAGATCCCTTTTGTTGTCAACATACGTGAAATTCTGTAATTTGTTCCCAGAAATCAAAGGAATGATTCAAGAGGTAAATGCGCGGCATTTGCACTGTTTGTGGTAATATTAGCAGCCTAAAGAGTGCATGTTTTATATATTGTTTCATTTTTTAGGTTTTTCGCATGGATCACAATTTGCGTAATCCCGACGCTGAATTACAGCAGCGTGCCGTAGAATATCTTCAGTTATCCAGAGTTGCTTCTCCTGATGTTCTCGCAACAGTAATGTTTTTTATTCTGCACCAGTTTTTTTTATTTTTTTTATTGGATCTTCTCATTGGTACTAAATTTATAAATGAATTTTAGATACTGGAAGAAATGCCACCTTTCCCAGAGAAGGAAAGTTCCTTACTCGCCAAATTGAAAAAGTCAAAACCACATGTCGAAGAGCTTGTAAATCAAGCTGCTGAAAAGAAGCAGCGTCCGACTGCAATGATGAATCATGTAAATTTCCTTTTTTTTTTTTTTATTTTTAAATGTATTTCTACAGGCTGTATTTCACTTGTTAACATTTTTATGTACTTGGATTTGTTTTTTGTTTTCTATTGGTGCTGTATATGAGATTTTACAGGATAAGTAAGAGTCTTATTTTATGCGACCCATCACTTCAGGAAACAAAGCAAACGTCAGGTCAGTTGTTAGATATCAGTCCTGGTTTGGAATCCAAGGCTCTGGTCGACATATTTAGTTCTCCAGCTGCAGCAAACGGTATACAGTCTTCAGTGGCTTCAACAAATGGTGAACCCACCGTGGATAATTATCCGGATGTTTTAAAGTTAGTACTTGATTCGATTTTAAGCAGTCTCTTACGAATTTATAGCTGAAAGAAATTTTATTATTTGCAAAAAAATATTTTCGTGAAGTCGACTTATTTTACATTACAGATTTGCGACAAAGAACAGTGGTGTTCTTTACGAAGACTCTACAATTCAGATTGGATACAAATTAGAAACTCGAGCTAACCTAGCACGCTTAGGAATGTTTTATGGCAATAAAACTAATTATTCATTCACCGATTTTAGCCCAAGCCTGTTTTGCTCTGGAATCCTGAGCAGTCAGCTGATTGCACAGGTATAATTGATTTTATGGTTTTGTCATTATTAATTCAGTAATAATCTTATTTTTGCTCCTGAAAATTGCTGCTACGTTAGTATCCCTGCCGTAAAAATAATGCTACATAGACTATTAATGTATGGTGCAAAGAATTATTTCGGAAATTACTTCTGGATAAGTTTGCTTTTCTTTGAGTTGAAGTTCTTGTTGCAGTGTAAAGCAGTAGATAGTACCATCACAGGTGGATCACAAGTGCAACAGTTAATCAATTTTGTATGCGAACAAGAATTTCATCGTTGTCCTCTTCTTCACCTCATTTTCACTTTCTCGTAAGTTATCAGTTCAGTGGGATCTATGTGAACTGTTGAAAATTGTTTTTTTTTTTTTTAATTCATGCTCGAGTTTAATTATAACTTAAGCTATCTAATGCTTATATAAATTTAATGCAACAAAAGATTGACTTGTTGTTTCTGGTTTCTTGAAATTTTCGTATTGGAATTAGACTGTAGTCATCTGTCCCGTTAACGTATAATATTCAGGAAGTGCGGGAACATGCAGTGTTTGAGATTTTCTGAAAGCTAAACTTTAATATAGTTTCACTTCCATTGCTGAATAAGTGTACTTTCAGTGATGTTAGCAATAGACAACAGTCTTTTGACAAGACTTTTGCACTTCCAATCTTCATCAACAAATTTTTCGAGCCTACGGATATGTCCTCAGAACAATTCTTCACCCGTTGGAAACAACTTTCTCAGTATGTCACATGTTTCATCGTTCCATTGCTAGTTAATATTGTCATAAAGAAAAACAAAGCAGACATTTTTTACAGGTCAAGTCAAGAGAATCAAAAAATATTTCCTGCGAAGTTACCGATAGATCGAGAACAAATTAGAACAAAGGTAACTTAGCATCATTATTTGGTTGTTTTTTGGTCTTTTTCTGTAAGTTCCAGTTTTTTCAAGATGCGGAAATTACCGTTCCCTAAAGTCTGTGCAAAGTCTGCTACTGATTCCTTCTACTTATGAAAGGTTTGAAATCCAGTTTACTTGGAATCCCTAATCTTTAGAGGAGATTCTTGTAAAAGTGAATCTCAGCAAAGGATGGGAATTAAATCAGACGGTCGGATGCATACCTGCTTGGCTAAAATTCCCGAAATGCATTTATAACTGAGGCAATTACAATTAAAAAAATGATTTTTGAAGCTGAGTGGTTTTGGACCTCGGCTGTTACAAGAAGTAGATCCAAATCCCGAAAATTACGTTTGTGCTGGAATAGTCAATACGAAAATGCAGCAAATTGGTACTCTTATTCGTTTGGAACCGAATAAACAAGCAAAGGTTATTCGATTACTTGCTATTTTAATTTTGATATACTGCTGGCTGCGAAGCTATAAATTAGTTTATGTTTAACCTCTTTTAGTATAAAACTTATTAGAATTTATTGTCGCGGTATGTTTCCTTCCGTTCTTTTACTAGGTTATTGATTACATGTCTGAATCATGCCTCATATATACATGGACTTGTGTCATTATTCGAATTTTCATGTTATTTGCGGTCAAGCATCGTTTTTTGCATGACCTAACCTTGAGTTAGGATCCAAGACTAGGTACTGTTCTAATCAACAAACTAAGCAGCGGAATTAAATAACTGCAAGAAAGAAAAGAATTGATAAAGAAGGAGAAAAGAATACATGAGAGGAAAAAACATGGTTATTACTGGTTTCGAGTTGAGATCTTGGTCTCTTTTACTGCTGGGATCATAAATGTAATGCAGGACCTAAGAATTAGTGCGGTAACGTTCCTCATTACTGTTTCATTATTGGAATATTTACAGATGTATCGGCTGACTGTGCGAAGTTCGCGTGATACTGTTGCAAGTCACTTGTGTGATATACTATCACAGCAGTTTTGATTTTAGTGGTAATCGTTAACTTGAGCTAACCTCACTGTTATTTGAATTCGGCATATATTCATATGGTACTGATGAAAACAAAAGAGCAGAAAGATTTTTAACAAAGGATTCTGCTTCATATGCTTTTTAATTTTCATACATTTATGCATACATGCATGCATATATATTCTCACGTTAGCAAGTATGTGTAGTAAACAGAACCTATATATATAATCATATGGTATTGGTGTGAGCGTATAGTACTGCGATGGAAGGAAATTTATAAGACTCTATCGTGGGTGTTATCTATGCCGTTATCAGTAAGTTTACGTTATCGATGTGTAAGCATAATACAGTTTCCTTCTTGATGTTTTTTTTCTATTTTTTTTAAAATCAGTTGTGTTATATAAGAAATTCTTGGAAATTTATCTCTTCTCTTACCATTTCTTTACTCCAGAACAACTATGAAGGGTTCGTTTGTGTTATTATTTACTTTCAATTATTACTGTAGTTTTAAACATATGCTTCAAGTTGGTTTTTGGAATTCTTTTTAAGAAAATCCTGTTTTAAAGACATAATTGCATTTTATGCTATATTTTATTTTATGGTATACATTACGGTGTATGTTTCAAAATGCTGAAAAGTTTCTTCCAGTTTGCTAGTAAGAAGTATGAGATTTTAAGCATTCTTGAAAAAAGTCAAGTGCAGGTGGGGATAATAACAGCAAAAGTATTCAGAGTGTGGATAGAGATCTGTAGCGGTCGAAGATCTTCCTTAGTAGGGATTTGTATGAATTTTGTTCTGGCTTGTAACTGTCGATTGCAAATGATCATTAGCATGGTTGGTTGGTTATATTAACTGAATTATCTTGATTGCTTATTGTTTCATCTATACTTTAAATTATTTTATTTTATAATTACTTTGATAATTTAATATTTTGATAGATTTATTATTGTTTAATATTTCATTTCCTGTTGGTGATAATAGATTTTTGTTTCGTTTTTTTCGAAAATTTCATATATTTCTTGTGATAATTAAAAATAGAACTGTGTTATCATTCCTTATGATGTAAATATTTCTCTCTTTTCTACTTTCAAATAGCCAGTTTCATTACCAAATGCGTTTCACGATGAAGTTGACGAACTTCTTTGCATATTACAGATGTTTCTCATTTGGTTATGTTTAATGAATTAATCCATTAGGTATGATTTTTCGCACGTTTGATAAGATTTTTAATGATCCATCCATGTAGTGAATAATTCAGGACTAGATCAATTATTTACGAACTTTTTGAACGTAATTAATTGAACACACATTCGAATCTCTTTCTCTGTCTAACATATGCTGCTAAAAGTCACTTCTTTTATTATTGTAGTTGAGTTTAATTTATTTTAATGAATAAATTATTATCTGTGATGTTTGTTATGTTTATTTGCCAACATTCTCAATAAGTGTTCATGTATCATCATGGGGGGATTATTTATCCTTCGGTATACAATTCTCTTATCAACCGTATGATTTTATCCCATCTACGACAGCAATGCAAAGTTTTATCACAGATACATGGAAATTATTTGGGACGGAACTTTTCGAACGGCATAAATTTGCATATTGATTCTATTGATGGTGAACATGAGGTGAACAGGTTTGCTAGAAGGTGAAGTTATATGCAATGGAGTGTGTCATGTGAAAGTTGGTAATATTGAAGGTTTGGCAAATACAGATGGGATTTGGATTGTTTTATTTTGTAGAATTTATTAATGAGTTGTGCGGGAAGCATATAAAAATTTGTCGTATTTGCTGAATTACTTCAGATTTTTTTTTTTTTGTCTTGAAGAGGGTTTAATAAAATATACCCAATTGTAATTACCGAACTGCTTAACGAAACAATCAATAAGTTCGAATTATTTATCAGTTTCAATGAGTAATATCATGTGATTTGAATTAAATTTACTTGACTGTTCTGTTGTTATCATTTATCTTTCCATGCAGAATTCGTCGTATTGATCGAGAAATGCCAAAAAACCAAACAACTTGCTTTTATTATATCGCAATTGTCGGGAGAAAAATTTGATGAAAAATGGTGGGAAAATGATCGTAGGGTTAATTAATAGACTGAATTTTTTGAAAATCTATTTTCTTGGAATTAAATTTAAATTCTAGAATATTGTCTCATTTCCTGTATTGCTCCGATTTTTACGTTTATGCTATTGTTGTTTTTTTTTTTCGTCTTTTTTGGGAAGAGGAGAGAAAAATGTGTATAAGATTGGTTAATGATCTTTTCAACAAGGCTTACTGTATTTGATAATTGTTAATTGTACGGGACAGTTATTACTTAGTTTAATTGTTTTTTATGAATTTCTCATTCCAGTTCAGTATTGTTTATATGGAAATTTAATAACTTGATTGTAATTAATTTCGACAACTGTTTATTAACAATGAACTCGTTTATACCATGGATTGCGCAATTCCATTGTGGTAATCGCAGTCCTATTAATCATGGTGATTTTTCGACTAATTCATTATTGGGATCCAGAATAGCAGGTCGAAATTCAGGTGAATTTTTATTGGAAATGAATCTTTCAAAAAAAATGTCGCAAGAAAAGGAAAAGATGAAGACAATGTATTATTTAGATTCGGATGCAGATATTTGTGATGAATTGGAAGGTATCTTTTCAAAAATGAATCCAATCAGCAAATTATCAAGGAAAAATATAAAGGTGAAAGTTTTCTTTGTCTGGTATTTGCATAATTTTAATTGTAAAATTTCTGTATGCTTTCGACTTTTCTTTTTTTCTTCCAATCAAATTTCAAGGTTTTAGGAGGGAACTTTGGAACGAAAACCGTTGCTCGCGGGACGAATCCAAACAATGGTAGGTGAAGAAAGCGGATCACCCAGTGATCGACAAAATCGCTTATCAAGTTCGGATGATGAGGATATGAAATATTGTATGTTTTTATTTTGTATGCATAATTATCATCTTTATGTTGTCTATGATATAGGCAACGGAAAAATAACAGTATAAATAGGAGCGGATTTTGTTCTACTCTATATATTTGCGCAAATATCCATAAATAAAGTGCATTTTAAGAAAGATGAGTTTTGGATTCCGAGATATCATATTTTGAAATATTGAGGTCTAAGATTTGGTGCTACTTTCTTATAAAATTATAAAGTTACGGTAATATGTAAAAACTGGATGTGAGCGAAATCAACTTGAATAGACATAGGTATCTTGATATCTTACAGATAATGAAAATTATGGTTCAGTTGGGAATGCTCAATTTGCAAATGTTGTTGGCGATGCCATTCATGCAATACGTGAAGGAGTTTATCCAGAACGAACCCGGCAAGGATCATCTGGATCATATTTTGTGAAGAACTGTGATGGAGTATGTAGAATATCTTAATTATCAAATTTTTTTATAAAATAATTCAGTGGTTTTTTTTTCTGTCCACAACAAGCACTTTTGGGAGCAAAATTTTTCACCTTTTTAGGATACTTTGATGAAAAACTAATTCAGTTTTCGTGAATTATTTCTCATTCTTGCAGGAAATCATAGGTGTTTTCAAGCCTAAGAATGAAGAACCATATGGTCGACTGAATCCAAGATGGATGAAATGGATTCATCGTATCTTCTTCCCATGTTGCTTTGGACGTTCCTGCCTTCTACCTAATCAGGTATGCTTTAAAAAAATCTTTTTCTGCGCTGTAAAACTTGTGGTTTAATTATCATAGCGATGTAGTGGTACAGTTAGTGGTATATTGGTCGAAATAGTCAGAGAGTGTTTTTATAACTTGGAAAGATGACGCATCATTGCAGGTCATTTTCCAGTTGCTTGAGAAGTTCAGTCTTCTGGAGTGCTTCTGGATTTTTGTCATAAATTTGAATTTCAATGTCGGATTCATTTTCTGTCTTCCTTGTATAAATAATAAGCCTTTTTCCTCAGTCCTAATGTTTTTTTTTCCTTCACTCTCCACTGTGATACAACTAATAACTGTTTTTTTTTCTTCTAAGTTTCTGTCCAAAATTTCTTATAATCC
Source organism: Loa loa (assembly GCF_000183805.2). Lineage (NCBI taxonomy): Eukaryota > Metazoa > Nematoda > Chromadorea > Rhabditida > Onchocercidae > Loa > Loa loa. The sequence goes on from NW_018108540.1 coordinate 39,532, forward strand.
ATGTAAGCTATTAGTTGTTTTCCCCTTATTTCAAATAATTTCTTGTCTTATTTCGACAGCATAATCAACGATTAGATTGAAATAAATAAGCTAAGTTAGTGTTTGTTTGTCCGTACTGATATGCAGCTACTAATCACAGCAATTTAACTGTTCTTTTTTTAGAAAAAACGAAAAAATTTTCTTGTTTTTTTTTCCTTTTGGAAATATTTTTCTTTAGCAATTTTACGTGTTTCATAGCATGGACAACATAGTCGAAAAATGAAAACATTTATTTTTGGTAGAATGGCGTCACACACTACAGACAACATTGATATTTGGAAAATAGTAATGAAATATAAAGGATGAAACGAAATTATGTAAGATTTGGCAGCTGATATGATATAAGCTTATGAACGATGCACTGAAGAAGCTATGAACGAAAAAAAAAAAACAAAAAACCTTTGGGTGGTGGCTCTTCTTTTTTTTTATTTCTTTGTTTATGAAAAGAAAAGGAAGCTTCATCCTAAACATGAATAATATTGAACGACAATATATATTATGATGAGTAAAAAAAAAAAAGTTTATGAAAATTTATATCTTTCCCGCTTGAAAAGAAAAATGATGGCAGTATCGATTAGGACTATGTTTTATAGATGCATGTGCATCTTATATATGTAATTATTTATATCAACTTTTTTTTTTGTCTTTTTCCAAGCGAAAATATTGTAACAACGACAATATATAGTACGAGCAAATGACATGGAAAAATGAAAAAGGAATCTTTTAGATTCAAGAAAATTTCATGGACAAGAAAACAAAATTGAATCGAAAAATTTCTATCCATTTATTACAATTGTTAAAAAACCAATAAATGGTCGTATCAGTATTTGATACTGTCTTTTTTTTTTCGAAAAATGATTCTGTCGTTAGCATACCGTGCCAGTAGATATAAGCACGCAAGATGATAAAGATTAATTTTGAAAAAGGGAAATTTTGTCATGTCTGATACTGGTTACCGGTAGTTATAGTAGCAGTTAGTAGTAGCAATAGTATTAGTGGCAGTTCGTTTCGCTCGATATTAGTTATATTCTGCGGATGTTGTAAGTATTGTTAATAGTAATTATTCTTATTATTCTTGAGACGTTTGAGACGGAGTACGTGAGTCTGAAACAAGAAAATAAAATGGAAAAAACTATTGGTTAATGGAATTTCATAAGTTAATAATTTAATAATACAATCCGGGTTTTAGTATTTTTAAATATCTTTTACAAAATATTTCAGTTCTAATCGGTTTTATGTGCAACATCATCTTCCAGTCTGCTGCTTTTCATTACGATAACTGTCTTTGTTCTCCTTTCTAAAATTACGAAATTAAAAAGAAAAGAAAAATTTACTAGGAATGATTTGACAACCTAACCAAATAAATAAGTTAAAGAAGTAATGGAGTAGATGAAATTTTGTTTTCCATAATGGAAGCTAATGGATGACCATGTCCGGCATATAACACTTCCACCATTACACAGAAGAAATACTGCTTTATATATTGCGAAATTCTTGATGTGAATGTATTTAAAATATAGCAAAGTTTCTCCTTCTCAAATTTCTTAAGAAATAACAAAATAGAAAAAGAATAATACCTTCAATTTCTTTTGAAGGTTCTAGAGTTTCAAGCTTGATTTTATCCGAAGTTGTACTTCCCACCATTGACGGATGATACGCTGATGTTGAAACATATGACTCACGTTGCACATCTGCAAAAGTTTATTTTTCCAAACTAATTCAGATTTCAAAATTTCGCATAGTTAATAAGGAAACGAAAATGAATCTTGAATTCATTGATTTCTTTGACTAACCCTGGTATGGTGTTGGTGTAGAAGTTCCAAGAGGTGGTGTGAGCGGATTGGAAGCAAATGTTGATCGTACATATCTTCTGGAATAATCCATAAATATACTGTAAAACTTTCAATTTCTTAGGAGAAAAAAGTGTAAAATAGATCATAATATGAATGAAGAACGGAAAATACCCACGTTGTTCCAGTCACGTAATCTTCTCCTAAATGTGGTAGTATGCCAGCACTATGAATGCCAGTACTTCTTAATCCTAGATAACCACCACCAAGTCTTCCAATATCACCGGCTAAACTTCGATCGACATAATCACGACGACGTCTCCTTTCATTATCTAATTGTTCTTTCATAATGCTAAGTTGATTTTCCAGTTGTTTGATACGATTTTGTTGCGTACGTTCACGATTTTCAATTATTCGCTCAATCTGTACACATATATTACCTTTATTAGGTACTCAATATATTACATTATTTGAGTATTTAAGTGTTAGAGAAGCTCTATTATTGAGTTATTTCTTCAAAACGGAATATATTTTGTAACAACTGAATGGTTCTTTTAAAAATATATTATGAGATTACAGTTTCAGTGGTATACAGAAATTATAGTTTTTTAAATTTTCGTAAAATTTTCCATAATTATAACATACTTGAATCTTTTCATTTCTCATCCGTTGCAATTGTTTATCTTGTTCTTCACGTTGCTTACTGCTAATTTCAATGATACGATTACCATTTTCAAATTCCAATTGTGCGATTTGTTTTTGCAATTGGGCACAATTTTTGTATAGTTCCTATAATAAGAAGCTTATAATGTTATATTCCTTGCTTCTAATTAGCTTTTAATCATATGTAACTAACATAAAGATGGAAGAGTGGAAGAAAAAAAAAAGAGTTAAATTGAAGGATGAGAGAAATGTGAAATAAGCACATTTGTAGAAATTTGCGTTACGTCCGTAGAAAACGAATCATTTGAAAGTAAATTAATTATCTCAAACTATCATACTATCATTATTCTCTAAATATTTAACATAAATAAATTGTTATTTCTAAACCTTATTTTCTCTTTCCATTGCATTCAATGATTTCTCAATAGCTTCACGTTGTAAGGCAGTTTCACGTATTGCTGCATCGGTGCGTCGTTTTTCACTCTCCAACTGTAATTCATTCATTATTTACGGTAATTATACCGAAAGTGATTTATTTATTCATCGGTACTGTCTGCTGCCCTCCAAAACATGTATAAAATTACCGGAAACTGGCTATGTAAATGAATTCACCAAAAAAAAAAGAAAAAAAAAAAAGGAAATAACTTTAAAGTATTGATAATTACAGATTTTAATTATTCATTTTTAAATGATTACCATTTCTATTTTCTTGATAAATGTTGCTCGATCACGTTTGGTATTTTCAAGTTGGCCCACCATGGCTCTTTTTTCACTTTCCAATTGTGCTAATCTTCGCTGAATTTCATCAAGTTCACGTTGTAATGTTCTTCGTTCATTCTTACAACTTTCAACCTGTTGCCTAAGATCATCTTCTGTTGCTCTTTGTGATGTTGTTGCCTGTAACTTATCCTTATTTAATTAGTAATTAAAAATGCTGGCAGGGGAAAAAAAAATAAAAATGACTTGTAAGACATTCATGTCATCCTTATGGAACATTTATATATTTGTGAAAAGGAAAAAGAAAAATGGAAGAAAAAATAAAACAGCAATTAAAGATTAATGAAATGAGCATGTATTATCTAAATAGGAACCTTCTCGAAAGCTAATAATCTTTCCTCAAGACGATTTTTCTCAGCATGAGCATCTTGCAATTGACGTTGCAAATCGGATGCTCTACTACTTAGATCACGTACACGTTGCTTAAAGTCACGAAGTTCACTTCGTGCGGTCGTTAATTCATGTTCAAGTTGTTGCTTTTGATTATTGGCAGTTGCTAGATCATTCTGTGCACCGGTTATCTGAAAATTTCATTTTAGACAAAAATTTATATTAAAATCGTGACTGTAACAAGTATTGCTAACGGGAAGCATACTAAAATTAGGACAGGTGAGAAAAATGAAAAAAAAAAAGGTAGTTACTTGATCTCTAAGGATTTGATATTCACTAATGGTTCTCGATTGATGGTCTGAAGTTTTCCGAAGTTCCAACTCGACGCTTTCAGCCTTTGAAAGCTCTCTTTTCAGTCTTTCCACATCTTCTTTCATATCGGTGCATTTTATTTCGCTTAATTGCAGTTGTCCGGATAGTTCTTTAATTCGTTCATTCAAGGACTAAAATATTGAAAGTTATAGAATTTCAAAAGAAGGATAATGATGTTAAGTGTGAGAAAAGTACTAAATCTTTTTACCTGTTTTTCACTTTCAAGATTAGTCTGCAATAGATTAAGACGCTGTGTTTCGCCTTCTTTATCTCGAAGTTTACTTTCAAGTTGGAAACGGTTAGCATCCCATTGTTCTTCACGTTCACGTAAGGTCCGTAGATCAGCTTGTGCTGTTTCCAGGTCATTACGTAGATTCTTCAATTGTTCCTATAAATGATATATTTGTAAACAGCATATAATCAGTAACGAAATTTTAACTATTATTTTACGAATGATTCCATTAGAGGTATTCAGAATTGACTACTAACATTGAGATGTCGTAGTTGTGCATCTTTTCCACGTGCTTCTAAATCTGCTGCCACCATTTTAGCTTTTAATTGACGTCGTTCTTCATCTCGTTGCTTCAATGCTTCTTCTTGTGAACGTAGTAGTTGTTTAGCTGATGCCAGTCGTACTTCTAATCCACGTTTCTCTTCTTCTACATCAGTTAAATTTTCTTCAATAGTTTTATAGCGTGTTTCTTGTTTATGAATTGTAGTGTGAGTGTCACTCGTCTTTTTCTTCAGACGATCAAGAGCCTCACGGTATTCGTTCTGTAACAATCATAATTAAATATTTGTACGGATAATGATGTTAAACACATAAAAAAAACATTATTTGAAATTCAAAATTATGATGATTTTTTTTTTTGGATATTTTTGAGAAAGAAATATGATCAATGTTGAAGGAATAACACTTACTCGTTCACGCTCTAATCTTTCAATTCGACCAATCAATGTTTGAAGAGTATTTTCAAGCTGATTAATATCAAGTGTTTCACCAATATTAATAGTTGTTACTGTAATAGATCATATTACTGCTAAAATATACTACTCAATCAAAGTAAATATTCCTAAATTTATTTCGCAATTCAAATAGAATTCAATGAATCTATTCATTCTTTCTTTTTTTTTCTCTTTTTTTTTAATCACTAACATTTTACGTATTTGTTAAATAAAGTAAAAATTAATCAACCTGCGGTACGTCCTCCCGTAGTGGTATAATCAACAGATGGTGGAAAAGGTATTGAACGTGGTATTTCAGTTTCAATCAATTGATCACGATCAACATCTTCCTGAAACATTGAAAATAACCAGTAGTAGTAGTCGTAGTAGTAGTAGTAGTAGTAGTAGTA
>NW_018108540.1:44965-48754 GCF_000183805.2 Loa loa
TAATAATAATAATAATAATAATAATAATAATAATAATAATAATAATAATAATAATAATAATAATAATAATAATAATAATAATAATAATAATAATAATAATAATAATAATAATAATAATAATAATAATAATAATAATAATAATAATAATAATAATACTAAAATTCGAATCTTCTGTTATATATTTTTCTTTCTTCTTATGGTTTCATTTTAAAAATGCAAAAATTTTACTCGATAACTATCCATTCATTTAGATAATTTACCTTCACTTTGTGTAATGTTACCGCATGTGTCGTTACGGAATAGAAGCGTTTAAGTGAATCAGCCAAAATATCTCTTTCATTTTCCACTTTATTATAATCATGTTGTAGTGAGGTTAAGCGTTGTTCCGTATTTTCAAATCGTGACTAAAATATTTCAAACATAGGCATAAATATAAATTGAAGTATATGGAAGCATATGGATTTATTTTAATATCAACAAGAGGGAAGAAAAAAAGTTTAACCTTTAGATCAGCTAATTCATACCTTTAAATCAGCTAATTCATATTTTCTTGATTCTAATTCTTGTAAAGCATTAAGTCGACCATCTTCTGCAGCTCGATGTGCATTTGCTAAATCTTCCAACGATGATTGATATTCATCTGTTCTGCGTACCATTTGATCTTTGCCAAATTGTAGCTCTTGTTGCAATTTGGTAACTTCGGAGCGTAAAGCATTACGTTCTGTTTCAGCAGCAACAAACTGAAAAAGCAATATATTTAATATATAATTAAACCTTTTCGTTATTGTTGTAGTTATTATTGTTCGAGAATTGTTATTGTTATAGAATAATTATTATTGTTGCAGTTGTTGATGTTTTTGATGAAATTATCAAATTAACATACTTTATCTGAGGTATCTCGAAGATTTTGGCGCATTTTGTTCATTTTGACATCGAATGATTGCACCAATTGGGTCAAATGATCTAATTGCTTGACCTTATCACGATAAATATTTTGCAGTCGTTCTCGCTGAAATTTAATTTTCATAAATTTCTCGCTTTTTTTTTTTTTCTTATGGCATATTTAAGAATTACACGTGATTTTGTTGAAATATAGAAGTTTGAATTGTAATTAAAATGGAAGAACTTACTTCTGCTTTGAGATGATCAAGTGCATTCTTTTGTTCCTTAATCGTCACTTCGTACTGTTGGATTTTATTTCGAAGTCGTTCAAGCTCAGATTCTTGATTTATATTCGTGCTCTATAATTTCAAAATTCTAATGTTACTTTTATTCATTTATTCTTATGATGAATTTAAAAATGTTTCAACTTGACTAAATTTCATTTGCATAATTTTTGCTGGTTTTATTATTAGAATGCAAATTATAGAAATTATTGATACCTTGAGTAGGTCATATTCTCGCTGTAAAATTTCTAGCTCATTTCGTGTCTTAGCATGTTCACTTTGCAGTGTAGCATATTGATCCTCAACGGAACGTAATCTGCTTAATGAACTTTCCAAATCTGATTCACGAGTTACAGCAGCAGATTTCAAGTCTGATATTTCTTCCTCAAGACGTCGGATTTGTGTATTCACTGTAATCACGTAAATGTTTACGTTTTCTTTTTTTTTTAAAGATTCTGGAGATGAAAGCTTCTGTTTCCAATACATAAAACAAACACTTACATTCTCGTATTTTTCCATTTTGATCATTAACCGTTTTATTCAGTGATTCAGCTCGTTCATTAGCTGCTGCAAGTTGTGTTCTTAGTGCATTACTTGATGTTTCAAGTGCTTTAAGCTCCGATCGTACCGAATACACTTCAGTCTTCCATTTTTGTATTTCCTAAAATGGAAAGGAAAAATAAAAATTTCCCGAATAAAGTGATTTTTTGTTCCTTTCCTTTTTTTTCTTTTTTTTAAATGCTTATTTAAAAATATAACTAAAAATACGTTTACATTTTCTGCTTCCTGTCGTGCATCATCTAAATCATCCTTGAGTTTCTGGATTTGTGCTAATGCTTGTTCATACTTTTCCTTCAACTCTACTTTTTCACGTTCCAATTGATTTTCACGATTTTCAGCTTCTGCAAGTTTTCTTTCAGCTTCAGCAAGTTTATTGCGAAGTTCATCTTCAACATATTTGATCGATTCCAAATTCTGAAAACTTGTCTCTATTTTATATCAAGAGAAAAAGAAAAAAAAAAATATATATGTACAAAAACCATTCCGAATGTGATAATTGTTAGATTATTGAGATCAGAATAATATGAGAGAATGCTTTGGATGATTACATCCAAGTTTTATTTTGCTTTTTTTTTGATGTAAAGAAATAACTGATTTACCTTATTGTATTGTTCTTTCTCGTCATCAAGATCATTCTGATGTTTATCATGAAGTTGTGAAATTTCGCTTCGTAATCTATCAATTTCTTCTTGATGTTTACGTTTCAGTTCCGCTATCTCGGTTTCTTGTCGTTCAAATTCACGATTTTTTTGCGTGATTTGATCTTCCAAATCACGAATCCTACGCTCAAGCTCATCCTAAAATTTGATCTTTTATGTGAGTAGATTGTTTATTTTTGATAAAAATTCGAAAACGTTAGGATTACTTTTAGACAATCAGATTGATCAAACCTTTTCACCAAGAATTTTATCAAACTCAAGTTTCCATTTATCGTTAACTTCTCTGATTCGAATTTCATGTATTTCGGTATCATAAACTGTAGGACCACTTGGACCAAGTGAAATCTTATCTGAAACATAACATTCCTTATCAGTTTCTAAAAATAAGAGGGAATCTTTTTTTTTCTTTTTTTCCGTTAATTAAACGGACTATACCTGTCTCTTCTGATTCATCCTTACGTGTACCACGAGAACTGCTTTCAATTTCTTGCTCCAATCGTTTGATTTTTTCTGCAAATTATAAGATAAAACAAAAATATTTGTAAATTATTCTTATGCAAAAAAGGAAACTTTGAATAAGTTCCACATTTAAGAGATTTACTTTCAAGTTCTTCTATTTCTGCTTTTGTCTCTTCAAGTTCTTTTTGCAGAAGATGTGCACGATTTGTTTCTTTTGTTAAAGCATCACGTGTCTTTTCTTCCTGTTCCGTAATTGTTCGATTTTCTATTTTTAACTTCTCAATTTCTAGTTCCAGCCTCCGAATTTGTTCTTTCCATACTTCAGCATCACTTTCAGCTTTAAGTTTTTGGCTGAAAAAAAAAGGCAACAATTTAATAATTCAAGCATATGTTATTGAAAATTGAAATTTTTTTCTTAAATTTAAAAAATGAACAACTGGCATTTTTTGCTCCTTCTTATTCAAAAAAAACAAACTTGATAGCATCCTGCTTTTCTCTTTGAAGACGACTGTTTAATTCGTTCAATCGAACAGTTTCTTTTTGGCTTGTAATTAAATCATTCTCGATAGCGGTTATTTTAGCTTGACCACTTTTGATTTGCGTATCAAGCTCATCATTATGCCGGCGTAACATACTTAGCTGATTCTCATAATCCGTAATTTGAAGTTTGAATTTTTCGATTTCTTGCGTTAAACCTGTAAATTTGAATTTTTCATTTAATAATACAAAATTTTCAAATTCAAAAGTATTAAAATATGTAAAAAGATTTTTTCGAAATTTCACTTACGGCTCGTTGTTTTTTCCGCTTCTTCTCGTGCTGCTTTTTCATTCTCTAACTGATGCTTCAAATCGAACATTTGTCGTGAAAGCTCATCTTTTTGTTTACTAAAAATAAAATCATCCAATGTGTGATAAATTCTTGTTGTTGAAATTAGGAAATTTTC
>NW_018108540.1:49311-51061 GCF_000183805.2 Loa loa
AAAAAATAAAATCTTCAAATAAAATGAGAAAGAGGAAAATTGTGGAGGTGAAAAAAAGGAGAAAAAAAACAACGAAAAATGGGAAATAAATAGATTTTTTCTTTAAGTAATATAAAACGATGATGTAAAGTGGAAGAAAAGCAGAATTTTATAAAAGAAAATGAAACAAATGACGAATTCCTTTTTTTTTTCCCCCTCATTTTATTCGTCTATTTTTGGTTTTTTCCTTCTTTTTTTTTTTATTGAATAAAAGCAATGAATTTGCTTCATACCAAAAATTCTTTTAATTAAATTGTATTATAGGAAATAAATTGATCGCAGGATAATATTAATTATTCAGTTTAAAATTTTTTTTTTTTTTTGCAAATTTCTGTTTATTATTTATAGGTTTTTTTTTTAAAATTTTTTTGTTTAGAATGAAATAAAATCCATAAATTTGTTTGAATTTATATTTCAATTTCTTTTTTTTTCTTACCCATATTCATCTCGTTGTTGTTTAATTTCACGAACTGTTTGTTCCAATGTTACAACTGTCTTATTAGCATTCTCATATTCATTATTTAGTCTATCAAATTCAGAATTTAATGTATCATAACGTGTTCGTTGTTGATCAAGTTCATTGGTAAATTGACGTTTAGTTTCATCAAGATGACGCAATGCAGCATCTAAATGATAAGATGATTTCTTTTTTTTTTAACAAAAAAAAATAAATAAATAAAATGAAATAAAACGAAATTTAATTTCTTCAAATGATTTGTTAGATTTTTGAATTTTAAACATTAAAATATAATTTCAAAGGAGATTGTTTCATAAAACCTTTTTCTTCCAATTTTCTTAGTGTAATATTGTATTCATTTTCAGTATCTCGATATTTATCCCTCATTGTATTTAGCTCAGTTTTCAATTTCGTATTATCACGTTGAATTGTCTCGATGCGACTTTTTAGCTCGTTAATGCTAAAAAAAAAGAAAAAATTAACTTTTTAATTTAGTTAATTGCTATAAGCTACGTAAACTAAATAAATGATTTTATGGATCTTATTGAAATTATAAGATAAACATTTTCTGATTATTATTTTTAATATACTTACCGATTCTTATATTCTTCTTCTAATCCAAGATTAATTTCATGTTGTTTATCGCGAGCTTTTCGTTCTTCCTCTGCTGTTGCCTTTTGATATTGTCTGCAAATATTTCTTTTTTAAATCCAGTTTGAATTAATTTTGAAGTTAATTTTAAGGAAAGCCATTGTGAATTAATCTAGCATATAGCTGAAATTAATAAATACATAATGAATAATAGATGAATTGAATTCTTAAAATATCATCATTATCACTATTATAATAATAAGTAAAGATAAACTGAAAATACGATTAAAAATTTGAAACATTATTAAAAGTTTTTTCACCCATTAATTTAAAATTCAATTAATTAAATACACTACTAACTGGTGTAATTTGTTTATCTCTTCTTCCAGGAATTTTCTAGCCTTCTCAATTGCTGCTTTTTCTAAATCAGCAGCACGTAAACGTTCTTCCAAACGTCGTATTTGACGTTCTGCATTATCCAAGTTTTTAATTCTGAAATTGATGTTTTCTATTAAGAAGGATTTTCTTTTTTTTTTTTCTTCACTTGCATAAATTATAACTCATTGTTTTTTTTTTTTTTTTTTTTTTGTTTTCTATTTGTAATTTTAGTTTTAAAATTTCATACTGTATTTGTTAGGTCTACGTTTGTCTTTCAGCTAGATT
>NW_018108540.1:51912-55780 GCF_000183805.2 Loa loa
AAAAAAAAAAAAAAAAAAAAATATTTTCATTTAGTTAAATTTTAATTTTGAAAAGATCGAAAATATTTCTTGGTATATTTTATTCATTCTAAAATGAATCATCTCTCATTTTACCTACTTTTTCATAAGTTCATTATATAAATCTGCATCACCAGCTGCAGCACTTGCAAGTTTTAATTGGTCGAACACTTGTACACCTGGTTGACCTACAGTTTGTTGACTTTCGCGTATTCTTTTAATTGCTTCAATTAATACAGTATCCTGACTAATAGTTTCACCTCCTCCACGACTACTTTCAACCAATAATGGTTCTTTAATGCCACTATATCCACCCTATAATTTACATTCATTAAATTTTATCAAGATCGTTGAAATTTTGGAATTAAAAAAAACTATTCGGTTAAATTTTATTTTATATAATGAGAAAAAATGTTTAAGGTTTTTTTTTTTTCTGATTTTTCCTTGAACAATTTTATAAATTTGAAAAATTCAATTACAATTTCTAAACTGTTTACCTCAATACCAACAAGATTTAATTGTCTAGTTAAACCTCCAACATTCCGAATTATTCGGGTAAATTCATTACGCTGATTTTCCAGATCATGTTCTGTTTGCTCTCTATGTTGAGCTAATTGTCGACGAACACGTTGTAATTCAGTCCATAAATCCATCATCTTTTTCTGTTCTTCACTCAAATACTGAGCAAGATTCTGTAATAAATTTGAAATATTTGATTTTCTTTTTTTCCTAAATTTTAAAATAATTAGTGTTAATTTTTTATTTTTGAAATTTTATAAATATAAAAATTTTCGTAACCCTTTCACGTGTTTTATAAATGCGTTCATTTTCTCGTATATTTGTTTCAAATTGTTGACGAAGTCGTTCATTTTCATGTAACAATTGATCATTTTGAATACGTTCTTGTTCCAATTGTATCCGATAATCATCAACTCTTTAAATTAGTTTATATTTAACTCTTCTTTTTTTTTTGCTGCATAATTCATAAATTAACAATTAATTAATTAATTAAGTAAAAAGTTTAAATTGGAATTAAAGGATAAAATTAAGTGAAATATTACATAAAAATTTCCATACCTTCTACGTTCCTCATCTAATTTAGCCAAAAGTTGATATTCATTATCATCTAAGCCCTTTTTAGGACTCCATAATGTTTCATCCTTGTATTTTCCATCAGGATACACCGTTGAATCAATCATTGTAAATGATGAGGGTTCATCTGATCGACGTGTTGCTATTCGACTTTCAAGATCAGTAATATGGCGGCGATATTCTTGTACCTAAAATTTAAGAAATTATTTATATATGGGATATGTTTAGCTATATCGATAGGTAAAAAATTAAATGATAAATATTTCACCTTTATAGGTTTTCTTTTTTTTATTTAAAAATATTCAATAGATAAAATTAAGCAAAAATAAGTAAACCTTATGTTGTAAAGCCGATATGAGATCGGAATATTCTTTTTGATGCTCTACATTAGCGTCAATACGTTGACGATATTTATTGAGATCCTCCTGAGTACGATCAAGCCGTGCTGCAGAAACACCTTTTCCGTACGTATCTATTTCAAGCATCAAATCGCTGTCGAATGAATCCGAAACGTGATACACGTTCTCACCATTAGTATCCCTGTATTCATGCCGGAAATCGGAATGCATATTAGATAATCCCTTATTTACTAATGTTTAGCTAACTGTTACTTTCACGTTTGCCTAATATATCTCCTAAAGTGAGCAATATATTTTTTTTTTTTTTTTGAAAATTTTGGAGATCTTGGTAAAAAGTTTCAAAAAAATTAAATGCTTAAAATTATTTTCATAATTTATTTTTTATTGATTACCTTTTAAGCACATAGAATTTTCCGATCTCGGAAAGAAATTATTATTGTTAATGAAGTTTTTCTTCATGACTTCAATAATTTGAAGTTTGTTTTTCCGTTGTAATAACTCAAATTTATTGATATTTATAGGATTTAACTTTTTTTTTTCCAACCTTCTCGAATAACTGAAATGTTTTTAGTCAAAATATAGTACAAGCAATTTCGTTTTTTTTTTCAAATTTTCATCTAGGATTGTATATTCGAAAGATTTACATAATTTTTTTTTGTATCATTCGCGACGCTAACAATAGTATATAATAATTTTTCGGAATTTCTTTCAAGATTTACGAAATTGCCTTCATTAGAGGAAGGAAAAGAAAAAAGCTTAGGCTCAATTCGGCTTCATTTTTTTTCAATTTTCTTTTTTTATTGATATAAAATTGGTTATTTTATTACATTATTACTGCTACTAATATTTCTTTTTTTTTCTTTTTTTGTTTTGGTCTGGGATTTTTCTTATTTTCATGAATTTAATGCGATATTTTTTATTTTTGGTACAATAAATCAACAACTATAATAAATTTCAAATATAGTTTTAGCTCTTGACTTTAATTTTTCCTTCTTTCATATCTTAAAGCATGATTAACATATATACATATATATATATATAACGCAAAAAGTACTTTTCTTTAGAGATATTTTCGGTTTTTTTTTTTTTTATTACCTAACAATGAATAGTATGAATTGGATAAGACAGGGAGAAGGAACGGAATTTTTTAAAAAAATATTTAAAAAAATTTTAAAGAAATTATTAAGAGAATTTGTGATTTATTACTGTTTAAGGATGTAAATTTTCCTGAAATTTTATCATATCATGGAGAGTTTACGGCGGAATTTTTAGTTGCCAAGGATATTTTTATAACTTATCAATGATATCGTATTACAATAGGGTTTTATGGGGGGGTTTCTTTTTTTTTTTCTTTATGAGTTAAATAATATTTTCTTGAACTTTTTTCTTCTCCCTTTTATTTTTGTAAGTTTGATGAAGGGAATGTTTCATTAGTAGCTTAGATGTCAAATTTAAATTTCTAATACGAAAAAAATTTTTTTATCAAGCAATAGTATTAATATGAGCATTTATTAATAATTTTTGGTAAAATTGATTTAATTACTAATGGAACTTACCAATAAAATTCTCCATAATTGGAACGAGATCCGGGACTATCTGGTACGCGACCAATTAATTCAGTGGGTTGAGTGCCAGCACTTACATCAGCACCTTCATCCATTTTTGTTATAACTGCTAGAAATTTTTGTAAATTTTAGAAAAATTTTCATTTCTTTATAAAAAAAAAGAAAAGAAAAAAAAATGCAATGAAACGATTGAAATGGTTCGTTTTATTTTTGCGCAAACAAATAAAATTGTTAATATGCTAAGTAATGTTAAGTAAAAGGAAACAAAAGAAAAAAAAAGCAGATTAGCAATTGTTAAAAATAATTGATAAAAATAAGGCAAATTTTATTCTTGAAGAGAAGAATGGAAGTTATTCTGAAATGGGTTAATGCAATTTATGACTATATGTAAATTCTCTTTCCGATTCTTTCATTTATTTCCTGAGAGGAAAAAAAAAAAGAACTCCACAAATTTTATTTTATCCATAAATCATTCAAATGAATAAAAAAAAAACAAAAACGAGCAACATACATTTATAAGTATTAACTACTTTTTTTTAAAGGTTTTCTTTTTTTTATTTACCGTAATCTTTTGAAAACTAATTTCAGACCATTGATTTTTCTAGAAAGAATAATTCCGAAGAAATTTCATGGATTCTGAAGATAAGAAAGTTATTTTGAAATAAGTTAGTGCAATTTATGACAATATGTGAATTTTCATCCCATTCTTTGAAAATTTCAATAATTAAAATAATCTGAAAGTAATACCTCAACTGTCGTTTTACCTAATTAGTTTAAAATGCTTCATGCAATAATGATCGCATCGCTGTTATTTTTTTTTTCTTTGTTTTAATT
>NW_018108540.1:56485-58339 GCF_000183805.2 Loa loa
GAGAGAGAGAGAGAGACATGTTCCTAATAAATTGATTCTTCAATATCTCTAAAATTATATTGATATATATACATATATTTATTTATTTATTTATTCGTTTATTTATTTGTTTTATTTATTTATTTATTTGTTCATTTATTTATTTATTTATTTATTTATTTGTTCGTTTATTTATTTATTTATTTGTTCATTTATTTATTTATTTATTTATTTATTTATTTATTTATTTATTTATTTATTTATTTATTTATTTATTCATTTGTCCATTTATTTATTTATTTATTTATTTATTTATTTATTTACTTTGTATATATACATAGAAAATGAGTAATTACCAAGTTGAATGGTTGTGGTAATTGCAGTTTAAAATGGAAATGTCCTTCAATATTATCGACTTAGATTGCATGCCTAAATAGACATTCATTTAGGTATAAATTAAAAGAATGATATCTTTAGGCTTAAGCCTTTGGAATCTTTTTTTTTTTTTCCCTTCATATATTTCATATTCTGTTCAATTAAGAATGAATAATCCTTATTACTCTTACCTTTCTAAACATTTATATATAACAATTATTTTTTTTTTTTTTACTAAACTATATATGTTTTACCTAATAATAGAAATATTTATTGGGATTGTTTGTATTCGGCTAACAATTGACGAGTAAATTTTTATATGACAAAAGAATAGGAGTGATAGCAAGTGATAGTAGTAGTGATAATTGTAGATAATAAAATAAACTAATTAGATATATACAAAAATATTGAGCATATTTAAGTGTAAATATTGCTGGTGATATTTTCTTGGTTTTATTTTATTATAAGGAAAAAAAAAAAAGAAGAATGCAAAAGAAGAAGACATATTGGAAGATTTTCTAGTCTCAAATAAAAGGGAATTGAATGATTTACGCTTTGAATGAATAATTTTGAAATGATTTATCATTATATAATGCTTCTGTAGTAAGTATTGCTATTAGTTGAAATAAACAATTTTTAGAATAAGACAGTATCATTCGGATATCATCAATCAGTATAAGTTCTGTTAAGGATTATTACATGAAATTAATATACAAATAATTCATCTAATAGATGATATGGAAAATAATTCGTTTAGTATAGGAGACATGTCAAAATAATTCATCTAGTAGGAAATATGTAAAATAATTTGTTTAATATGAGACATATATAGTCTATTACTAGGAGAACAGGTATAGTCTATTACTAGGAGAACAGGTATAGTTTATTATTAGGAGATACGTATAGTCTATTATTAGGAGATATTTCGATGTATGGATGTAATAATAACGTCGCTTAATGCTCACTGAACAAAAAAAAAAAATGCGATGATAGATAAAGGAAGAAAAATTCAGAAGGTTAACATTTTCTCTTTTCAATTTTTCCACTATATGTTTGTTCTTTTAGTTTTTAATTAAATTTTAATATCTAAATGTAAGTCAATAACAACAATAACAATAACACTGATATGAATTCATTTTATGTTGCATTTATCACAAACATTTAAATTCATCAATCATTGTTTAATAAGAAAATTTTCTAAGTAATAAATATATTTATATATATATATATTTAATCCCATATATTGACGAATCGATTTATCAGGAATATAGCTAAAATATATTTGATGCCTGAATCCGGCAAAAAAAAAAGAAAAAAAACAAAAAAAAAAAGGCATATCTTATCGTTCACCATTCTTACTATATACAACCCAAAAGATAAAATATATTATTGATAAAATTAGAGAAATGAATGATGCTATTGGTATAGCTTTTGTTAATATAACTAAGTGACAAATTCAGCGACAAGCCATGGATGAAATGGACTTGAGGACAATTTTTT
>NW_018108540.1:59127-61109 GCF_000183805.2 Loa loa
TTTTTTTTTATCATGAACAGAAAAAAAAAAAGCCATCATCTTCTTATTCTTCTTCTCCTTTAACTCTTCATCCATTCGTCCATCTTTTATTTTATTTATTTTTTTCTCTTTTACTCATTTCCATCAACGATATGCTTGTATAAAATTGCCATTCCTTTTCTTTTTAATCCAAATCCTTTTCTTATAAACAATAATTGCATGAATTAAGTCGAAATTTCCGATTGTTTCTATTGGTTGAAGAGGTTTAAATTTAAAATGACAAGTTTAGATTAAAAGGAAAAATGAATTTGAATGATTGTTGTTGTTATTAATGATGATGATAATACGGTAATTATAAATTTTAAAAAAAAAAAGTAATAATAGAAATTAAATGAGAGGAAAGGAAGAGAAAGAGAGAGGGAGAAAAAGGGAAACTATTTTATTAGTTATTTGATAATAGGATAAAGGAAGGATGATTGGATTATATTCTAAAAAATTTTAATGAGAAAATGATTGTAATGATATACTATGCAAACAATCAATTTAATTAAAATAATAATAATAATAACGATATTAATAAATGATAATAATAATGGTAACGATTACAATGAAGAGAATATATTAAATAAATATGTTTGTTTTGCTGCAAATTAATTTTTATACTACTCTTACCAGGAATTCGTATCATTTTCATTCATGATGATAACCTCTCTTCTTTATCATTTTCATAGAAATTAAATGATAGGAAGAAAAGAGAGAGGAAGAAGAAAAAAATAAACTGTTCCATACTTTCTTTATCATTCTTTATCATTTTCATATTGAGAGGGGAAAAAAAAAAGCTTAAGTTTTTTTTCTTTTTTTTTTCTGAAATTTTCATCTTATAATGTCATTATTACATTAATTTAACATTAATTTAATCTGGTTGTCACGAATGAAAAGGTCTCTACTGATGGCAATAGCAAAATGTGTCAATAAATAAGCTTTTTTATTTTTATTTTTTCTTTTTTCCTTTTTTTTTTTTTTTTTGATAGATCAATTCATTTTAAATTATTTAAAGGAAAAATAAAAACAGTGAAAAGGAAAGAAAATTGAACATGACGAAGATTTATTTACTTTCTAATTTCTTTTCCTTTTTTTTTCTAGAAGAAAAATCGAATTGGAAAAAGTAATGAATTAATGGTGATATAGGTGGTTAAAAAGAAAAAATAGACGAAGAATAAATTTTACTTATATTAGATGAAAAATATCTCGAGAAGAAAAATGAAATCATTTTGAAAATGTAATTAAAATGGATGAAAATCCATTTTAATTTTAAAATGGTATTAATTGTTAGTTTTCGTGTTAAAAGTTTTTATTAAATGTTCAAGAAGTTAGTAAATTGACGAATGAATAATTTAATGTAAAAAAGCAGAAGGATCATATTTGACATGAAGTTCGAGATCTGATCTTTTTCAAGTATAAGGATAGCATATTGATATTGTTCATGATTTGAAAGGTAATATCTGAGATATGATATATTCTTAATCAAACAAAATTTCAAAATCAAAAATATTTCCCAGTAAATTCATCGTGGTATAATTTAGCGACAAAATTTCAGCACTGATGGCTACTTCCACAAAGGTTATTTTTAAATGTGTAAGTAAAATTTGATGGAAAAGATGTAATTAATTAATTTATAATGAAAGATTAATTTTTAGGTTAAATAAATGAAATATCATTTAATAGTAAAAGCTGTTTGAGAGATTAGGAAAAAAAAGTATGATAATATGAATAAGTAATTGTTTTAATTTCATTAAACAACAACAAAAAAAGGAAAGGAGTAATTTTGATAAATGTATATATTTAAATAAAATTTGAATAGAAATATTTTTTCAAATAGAGGAATATATTACAAACAATATGAAAATTATTTATATGATTATGATTAGAACATGAAATAATTTGTATAATTTTAAATATAAACTTAGAATAAAGATGTTTTGCAAGAGAGTAAATCAAATTTT
>NW_018108540.1:61446-62489 GCF_000183805.2 Loa loa
CCTTTTTCGTTCTTTTTTTTTTTTCTTTCTAGCATTCCATTCATTCATTCTCTAATATATATCGAAAAACTTATGAAATTCTAATTTCTTTTTTATGTATTGTTTGTTTGTCCATTTGTTTCCCTTGAATAAATTATTATTATTAAAATATAAATATATATATATAAGATAAAAAGGTGATTTAGATTGAAAAGAAGCAAAGGAAAAAAAAAAGATTGTTTCCAAACTAGTATTTAGGAATATATTACTACAAATAGTGATATTTTAAATTTGAAGGGAAAAAAAGTTTTTTGCGTTTTTAAAAAAGTGCGAATTGGCTATTTTGTCCTTTGTTTTTTCTGATTGAACAAATTACGATTTAATTGATTACAAAATATAACAATATATAATCTGGAAAATATAATTACAGATATTTTAGGAAAAAAAAATTTTTTTTAGCTCATTAAATTTGTCATAAATAATGCGTAGTATTTAAAAATTCTTTAGCTAATTGCTTGCTTGATTTATTTATTCTTTCATTCATTTCCTATAGATGAAATATATCAGATATTAAATTTTTGTTAGCAAACAAACTTTTTATTTCCTTCCTTTTTTTTTTTTTTTTTTTTAAATTATTGTTAATTTTTCCTCTCTCCTTCTTTTGCTTTCCACGCTCTCTTCTCACACTGTATTTAACCATATTGCTAATATATTAATATGTGGTATGTAAAATGTATAATTTTTAAATGGAAAAATAAAAAATTATTTGAATAATTTAGTGAAAAATTATTTTTTGTTCAAAAATTGGTAGCAATTGTGAAAGTGTAATATTGTTTGTGAGCATAAATTATATTTATTTATTAATGTTTAAACATTTTAGTTGGCTTTAAAAAAAAGAAAGAAAGAAAGAATTTCCTTTTTTCCTTAATTCTTTTCCTTTTCTTTACTGTTGCAAACAATAATAAATGACGAATAAAGCTTTTGTTGACAATTTGAAAAATATCAATTAGCTCCGGTTTTTTTTTCCCCCTTCTTTCGAAAAATGGAAGAAGAAAAATATTTTT
>NW_018108540.1:63633-65841 GCF_000183805.2 Loa loa
AAAATTCGGTACTTTAAAACCTAAAATTAATTGTTTTAAAAGTAATTCGAAAATTAATTGTCCCATAAGTTTCATTAATCATTTTTGAGAGCATTATTTTTCCCAACAAAAAAGGAAAAAAAAAAAGAAAGAAAATAATTCTCGCATTCTGTTAATGTGCAAATATTTTTTAGCCCTATATATTTATTCATTGTAACAAATTATTGATAAAATAAAAATTGAAATAATAGGTTAAACTTTTATAAGAATATTTTTAAGGTTCATTAATTTTTCCCAATTTTTCACTCTTTTTTTTTTTTCTTCCTCATCTTATCAATTAACTATAAGTTTAATAAAACCATCTCATCTTTCATTTTCTTCTATTTTTTTTTTATTTCCGCTCTCGTATATTATGCCTAAATTATCATTCACATTAAAAAATGCCGATGAAAGATATACAACATTGTCTTTCTTTCTTTTTTTTTGTTTAAAGTTTAACTTTATCATTTCATCCGTAAATTTGCTTTCTTTCTTTTTTTTCTTTTTTTTTTTTAGAAAAAAAACAGATTAGTTTAAAAGTAGAATATCAAAATTTTGCTAAACAACATTTTAACTTCTTATTTTTACTAGAGAAGAAAAAAAAAAACGAAACTTAAATGTTATGAAATTGAATGAAATTTTGAAAAGACAGAAAACAATATTTTCAGTTTAGTCTTCTGGCTATTTGGGAATATGTAAAAAGATGATCACATTTATCTGGAAATACTGTAATACCTAATAAGATACATTCTTTCTTTTTTTTTGATCTTATCAATTTTGATCTTATCTTATCAAATTATGAGGTATATTAGAAAAACGAAGTATTTCCCGTTTCTCGAGAATTTTCTTTTTTTTCATTGAGTGAAAAAAAAGAAATCTCAAAATGACAAATAGTTTTTTTTTTAGTTGATAATAGCAAATTTTATTATGAATAATCTTGAAAATATCTTTAATTGACTAAAATAAAAATCATTCCTTCTCTAACCTGTTTTTTACAACTTTAATTATTATTGTCACTATCATTATTATATTTATTATTATTATTGGATAATTATTGTATTGCTGTTAAATTTTATTTTCCTTTTTTAAATCCAAAAAAGAAAAAGATGGATACTTTCGAATGATATAATAATATATGCTTACCTTGGAAAATTAGCCAAATCAAGAATTGATTTCTAAATCATCCTGCAAGTGGACATTTTGATATATGTGTATATATACAACTACTTTTGTTACTGATTTGCTAAAATTTAAACACCTATAAATACGAATAATAGTTTTAAAAAGAAGAAAGAAACGTTTTTTTTTGAAAAGGAATTTTAAAAAATAAAATAAAAACCAAAGGAGAAGGATTGATTGTTTCGTTTTCTAAATCTGATAGCTATCATTTTCTGTGAGAAAAAATGAAAAAGACTAGCACTATTTGAAATTCAAATCGGATAAATGGTAGTAAAATTGCAAAAAGATAAAAAAAACGAAAGGAAAGTTTATAAGACTTGTTTTCTTTTTTCTTTTTTTTTGCAAAAATGAAAGCTTAGTTTTTGGAACATTTATTTATGCATATATGTATATAGAAAAATTAAATGGGTGGAAAAGAAAAGAAATTTAGTTCTTTCAAAAAAAAAGAAATGTTGGATGAGCTAACAATGTCATCAATAATAAGGACATTTTAGAAATAAGTATTTGAAATAAAAAAAGAATGAGGAAAAATGCAAAGAAAAGTCACTTTCAATTGGTTAAAAATGGAGTAAAAATTTGACATGAATAAATGAGGACAACGAGAAAAGGAATGACATTTATTTGAAGATTCAAAGTGTCATACGATTTGGTGATCATAACAATGTAGTCTTAAAAAAAAAAAAAAGAAAAGATTATCATTTTTTTTATCATATGGAAAAAAAAGGAATCATTTATTCATTATTTTCACTCATCTTTTTTTTTTCGGGAGGAAAAAAAATGAGGAAATAATTGCTTAGTCAAATATTATTATTAAAAAAAAATGCTTTTTTTCTAATGATATCATTAAGAAAACTTAACAATTTTTTTTTTTTGTCACCAAATGAAAAAAGCAAAAAGTGAATAAAATTTTGTTTGAAATAAGTCATTACTAATTCTTTTTTCCTTTTAGAAATTTACGGAATCATAAAAATATTTCATAATACTTAAAAAAAAAAAAGAAAAAAAATTAGC
>NW_018108541.1:0-9888 GCF_000183805.2 Loa loa
GTGTCAAAATATACAGAATGGTCACTTCTCATTATTACTACGGGAGAAAATAAGGATCTGAAATGAAGAACAGGAAGCTACCCGCTGCACTAGCAGTAGCAGTAGCAGTAGCAGTAGCAGTAGTAGTAGTAATAGTAGTTAGTAGTAGTAGTTAGTAGTAGTAGTAGTAGTAGTAGTAGTAGTAGTAGTAGTAGTAGTAGTAGTAGTAGTAGTTAGTAGTAGTAGTAGTAGTTAGTAGTATTGATAGCTTGTGAAAATGCCTTAGGCGATCGCCCCTCCTTCTCTTATAAATAAATAAATAAATAATTCCACATGTTTATACGTATGTACAGAGGCCATTTTTCTTTCACCTCATTTTTCATTTTCCAATTTCTTTCTTATTTTCTGAAAGAAGAGAAGAGAGAGATAGAAAAAAGGGAAAAAGAGAGAGAGAGAGGAAGGGAAAAGGAAGAGAGTATTCAATATATTATAATAATAATAATGACATAGTACTACTGGTAATAGAAATAATAATAGTAGTAGTGAGTAAGAAAAGTAACAACCATGCTGGAAACGGCTCCATTGCACACAAAATGCTTGCAACGTCCACAACAACTTACGATTTATGATTGTATGTGCATGTGTGTATATATATATATGTGTGTGTGTGTGTGTATGTATGTGTGTGTGTTTGTGTATGTATATATATATATATATATAGTGTGTGTGTGTGTGTGTGTGTGGACAACAGCCGGAAAACTGAGGAAATAACATCGAACTGATGCTTTTCCGTAAACAACAGTGATGTGTATAGGAATGGAAATAAACAAACATACATAGATAAAGAAGATCCATAATAAAATGGACATATCTTTTCTAATGATGGGATAATTTCACTTTTCAAATAATCAACAAACAAGAAATGTAGGAGAAAGGAAGAGGAAAAGTTTGATGATTAATCAACTACTAATAATTGGGAAGGAGAATAAACGTATTTATTTATTATTTCATTTAATTATCATAACCTGAAATTAATGATATGGGTGAAATTCAACTAATTATTTTTAGTAATATTTGCTTATGATTTTGTTATAAAATGACGAGCATATGTTGATTTTCCTTTTTTTTTTTTTTTGCTTTCTCTTTGGTGTTATCAATAATTTCTTATCACATTTTTTAACATTATTTGTATATTTTTGATACTTTTGATTTCTTATAGTGAAATGGAACCCAAAAAATGTTATTTAGAAAACGAAAATATATTTATAGTCATTTTAATAAAATTATCCAATAACCTTATCCTTATTTTATTTTTTCGGAAAAATTTTCCGAATATTTAATATTCGGATAACTGATGCACTTCAGGAAAATATCTCCCATAATTATCTCTTCACTTATTGTTAAAACTATTTTCTCTAACCTTCCTGTCAGATGATGATATCTTCTCAGACTTATAGTATGGTACATGGTACCCCTTTTTGTCTCAATTCGCTATTATAATTAATTTAAAAAGTAAAAATTATAGTATATTATGGAACGTATTTTATCTCTATTATTGTTTATAGGTGTTGGATGGTAGTCAAACTATGCGGGTGATACGTCTTCACCGGTTCTCCTGGTAACACCCTGTCTAATAGCAGCGGTAAGCAAATAGTGACGAAATTTAGAAGGAGAAAAAAGAAACTGAAATTCTCGAAAAAAAAAAATCCAGGAGGATGGATACCATCGTAATTGAATGAGTTATGAAGAATTAATTGAAGAAGAACCGAACCAATGGTCACTACAAAGGAACAACGTTTTCAACAAGGTATCCACTTCGAATCTTTATGTTCTTCATACCTGAGTGATCGATTCATTGATCTGATTGCGATTCTGAATTGATGATAATGATTAATAAGAAATTATTTTTAATTCTTTTATAATCATTCTTGTCAATATTATCAATATAACAATATATATATATATATATGATGGCAAAGATTTTTCATCTTAGACAATAATATTAACATTTTCATTGTGCATTTCACATTCAAAAATCATTAGAAAGTATCGTTCAGTTATTCCAAATCTTAAAATTTCATTTATGACATAAATTAATGTATAGTATCTATCATATTAGCCATTAATCGTTAATTTATTTTGTGAAATTTATTCATTCTTGACAAGCGGAACAGTTCAATGATGAGTTGAATAACTTTTTTGTTAATTCTCAAATAATCCAAACAATAAATGATAAAATTCTCATTATGTTATTATTCAATTATGAAATTGAATATATGTGAAGGAAAAAAAAAATTTTGAAAAATTTGCAAAGAAATATAAAGAATTGAAAATTTTAGTTTAAAATTGAAAAAGTAAGCCAAAAAGAGTGACAAAAAAAGAAAAAGGAAATTTTATTAGAAGAATCATTTGATATATCAAATGCTTATATAATATTCGTATAAGACAATCAAACATAAAACGATGATAATATTCTTTTTTTTTTTTATTATATATATATATATTTTTATTGCTAATCATAAAATATTAAAAACTTCTTCCGTCTTCTCTTTCCTTTCTCTCCCATTTTTTAATTTGTTTTTTCTTTGTCTTCCATTTTTTTTCCTTCTTTTAATATTCGTCAGGAATTTTTTCCGCAAAATTTAGCTCATCCGAATTAACACATGAAAGCATAAATCATTTCCCATACCAAATTCGGTTTTCTCATGTTCTTCCCGTTTGTCTAACCGCTATTTATTTTGTTTTTTAATTGTGGTAAAATTTTCCAATTAATTTACAAATCTGTTATTATTATTGATAGTATAATCAATTAATTAATTATAAATGGTGTAATTTGGTCTTCTAATAGTGAATGGATTTTTGTTAGGCGGTAGTTTTTTTTTAGATTTTTTATAAACCTTTTTTTATGAGAGAGAGATTATCCCAAATTGAAGACCATTATTTTCATTTATCTTTATCATTCAAGAATCTAACTTGTTTTTCTGTTTAATTAAAATTCTTTCCAGAATTACATCGATAACACACGTGGCTTTCGTCTAATGCAGCACGATAAGAATGCTACTAGAACGGCTGGCATAAGCCTATCGTCCATCACGCCTTATGACAGTTTCGTCCAACAACAACAACAACAACAACAACAACAGCAACAACAACAACAACAACAACAACAACAACAACAACAACAACAACAAGAGGAACAACAACAACAACAACCATCAAGTGGTAGTTCAGTGCTACCTACCCGATTGACAACATCGAAGTCTTCTGAGCTATTAAATTCAGATGAAGGAAATTCTCCGGGAGTACAGGATTCGTTGCAACAGCAACAACATCAGAGTGACACGACGCAGAAACTGTTAGCTCATTTGAGTTCAACAATTAACAGCAGTCCTGTACCACACGTAGTAACACCTCAAGAAATTTACATAGCTGCTGCAGCTGCAGAAGAAGCCAAACTGCTGGAAACAAGGAAACAACAACTTCTCCAAAAATTGCAACAGCAACTGAACAGCAGTAAGGTATCCGCTAATGGTACCGCCAATGCAGCTGTCGCAGCGCAACTTTGGCTGCAGCAAAGTTGCGCTACGACAACTGCATTGCAACAGCAGCAACAGCAGCAAAAGCTGGCTAATAGGACAAACCAAAATCAACCCTCGATAACTTTGACTAATCATTCCACTGCTGCAAATCTCATACCTGAATCACATGCACAACAACAAAGTACAACTCTTCAACAGGATATCCAGCATCAGCAGCAACAGCAGAAATTGCGGCAAACTGCATTCCCTAATCCCGATTACCAGCAGCTTGTACAGAATGGTGATTTACAAATGAAAGATCAAAGTGAACAGCAGTCACTTTTAGATTCCAAAACTGTTACAGTACCACAACATCATACTTTTCCATCACACCATCCTGTAGGACATACTGACGATGGTTCCAGTGCCTTCCGGCAACCACTACGTCAGCAATACTTGTTTGATGAAAATACGGAAACACAGCAAGATCGTGCTACTGCTGCAACAGTGGCAGTAACTCGAGATTGTGATGATACATTAGTTTTTGCAGTACCATCGTTATCATCGTCAACTTCTTCGTTTATGACATCTTTGCCACGAAATCATCTCTCATCCGTGGAAAGAGATTGTCACAACGAAGAAGAGGATGCCACCGAATCGAGGCTTGTCATCAGTGATACCGAAATGACCGATGATTGTGGTGAAACTAATAAAGCAAGTGAGTCCTATCCAATTAGCAAGGTAGTTGATGAAGGAGAAGGAGGAGGAGAAGGACAACCGTTGTTAACAACCGAAATCAGCAGTGAAATTATCGGCATTTCAACATATGGAACTTCGGGTGCAGTGATTCATGCGGATAATGATGAATTTGTTGAAAAAACGGATAACACCGATGAACAACCAAAAATGAAATCTATTTTAGATTTCGGTAAATTTGAGTTTTTCTATTACAAATATAGTTATCCCTACAACAGAACTGATGAAACAATACGGTTAAACGATTTATAAAACTGATATATGGCCATTTTATACTACCAATGAACGTGCAATATTGAATAACCAGATAGTTAGCTATTAAAAGAGATTTTAAATTTCATTTAAATTAAGCAGATATTTTGCAGCTCGTTTTCTTTTTTTGTTCCTTCATACCACAATGA
This sequence comes from Loa loa, assembly GCF_000183805.2. Lineage (NCBI taxonomy): Eukaryota > Metazoa > Nematoda > Chromadorea > Rhabditida > Onchocercidae > Loa > Loa loa. The sequence continues at coordinate 4,655 of NW_018108541.1, forward strand.
TGAAACTTGCGAAAGCTACCAGATATTTTTTTTTTTTGATGATTGTGAATGAAGTAGAATTGGTATTTAATCTACAGAAAATTTTTTGGAAAACTGAATAGATACGTATAAATGAGTCTTCAATCCTCAAAAAGTTTTGCTCTCGAAAGATTTGCTTGATTTAAAATTCCGGAATCTTCCCCTGTTTATTTTTTCAAATATTAGTATGCGTGTCCTATTGCTGATAGCTAATGGAACGAAATAAGCATGTGGTATATAATTTCTTTTGCAGTAGACGGCGAAGTGGAAATAGATGTTGAGCATAAAGAAAGTGATGAAGATGAAACGGATGAAATACCGATAGCAGATGATGATGGTGCCGGAAGCGGAATGGTTGATGATAGTGGGACCAGGTATATTATAGGACTGTTTAATTCAAATTGATATGTAAATTTTTATATTATCTTTAATTGTTTTTCTGAAATTTCGATATCTATGTAGATTTCCCGGAACCATTACCAATATGCATCGAGATGAGTATTACTGAAAACATTTTAGGCTTCTGGTGAATAATATGGAATCCCCCGAAATATGCGGAACGCATAAGGAAAGACCGCTTGAACAAACTCGATTTGCGGCAATGTGTATTGAAGAACGTATCCTAAACGAAAAATTAGTCCCTTGCACAACATCTTCAGCTGTAACAACCTCAAGCTCCGTGTCAAACACTGTCAGTCCATGCCATCGTTTCGTACCGCAAACAGTATCTGCAACACAAAGTCCACGGTCCGAATCCGTTTCCAGTACATCTGGGTCGTCAACATTTTGCCGTGCTCCCGGCCTAGGTCCAGTAAACACAACGGAAGCGCAGCAGCCTGGTACTACACTTCCACTTGTCTGTAATATCTGTGGCTTCTCATGTAACTCCAAATTCCACTACAATTCTCATATGAACACCCATGGTGATCATCAATGCACGATGTGTGACTATACGTCACGCACGGAAGGACGTTTAAAGAAGCACATGCGTGACTCACATACCGTTGAGGAGCAACTTGCAGCAGGTCTCGACGTAGAACAAGCGCTAACTAGCAGTACTTCGACATCGAGTACATCGCTGGCACGAATCACAACAACGTCTGTGGATGCTAGCAATCTTTCCACCTCGATGGCTTCCGTCTTGGAAGCAGCTAATCTGGCAGCAGCTGCACAAGCTGCGGCACAAGCCGCTGCTGCTGGCTGTTCATCCAACTCAAGCAGTGGTCCGGCCACGTCAGTACCAAGTGATTGCGGTAGTGGTCTCAGTTTGCCATCCGGTTCGGGAACTCCGTCATCTAGTGATATAATGCCATCATCATCGCTTTCCGGTGCTGCACAATCTATAAGTGGATTGGTGCCATCAGCTCTGGATCAAATTCGTGCTTTCACGGAAAATCCAAGCGTGCTACCGGATTTATCATCAGCAAATTTAGCAACAGCACTGATCTCACAAGGTCTTCTTAGCTCACAAACATTCCACGAAAGCATGAAATCGATAAACAGCGATGAACAGTCAATCAGTCCGGTGAACGGTGATAAGCCAAGGCAATGTTCGAGCAAACCAAAAACATATAAATGCAAACAATGTAGTCATATTAGTACTTCTAAGGAAGAGCAGTGGACCCATGCCCGAACTCATATACCGGTCGAAAAGCAACTTGGCTGTACACGATGCGGTTTTGTCACCGAATACAAGCATCATTTGGTATCACTTTACTTGCGCTTCTTTTTATTTTGAGTGCGCTTAAACACCTATAAACTAAAATAAACTAAAGCTGGAATAAAGATTAACTTGTCAATTCAGTTTTTCTTTCTAATGGCGAAGTCTGAATCAAATAATTGGAATCTAATTAGAAATATAGGGGATAGCTTGTGGATCGTTTCGTAGATACGATCAGATCACAGATCAAATCAAATTGTTTCGAAGAGGAAAAAATCATTGTCCTTCAACCAGAAAAAAAAAAATCTTAGTTTTATTTTCTTTACCGAATAAATATATATTAATACCGGAAGCTATTACGAAAATGAACAGTCCGTTTATTTCAGGAATATCATTTGCGGAATCACATGGGATCTAAACCATTCCACTGTAAGAAATGCGCTTATTCCTGTGTCAACAAATCGATGCTTAATTCACATATGAAATCACACACAAACGTTTATCAATTTCGTTGTCGTGACTGTACCTATGCTACAAAATATTGTCATAGCTTGAAATTACATTTAAGGAAGTACAATCATAATCGAGCTACTGATGTCACCGATTCAGCTGCAAGTATTGCTGTCAATGCTACCGCTAGCACGAGTAACTTTTGTAATGGTAAATAATGCTGTAATATATTTTTTCCTTTATTCATAATATGAAACATATAATATATGAAAGTAATTTGTTAAGGTTCAACGCAATCAGTTACGGAAAATGATGATACGGCGATGCGACGTCTAAGCGAATCTCTTGCTGTACAATCTGTTGATGGTTCCTCACCGGAACCATTACCAACAACATCAACTATGGCACAAGAGTTAACTGCTGCATTGGGTATGACACCAGTTGTCACAAGTAATTCTCTAAACATAGCTTCACATTTGCTCTTTCGACAGCAACATCAGGTATTTACTTTTTTCATCATTTATTTTCAGAATGTTATCCGTAAATAATTCAAATATAATCAGTTAATTTTTGAATATGTAGCCAAATTTGATCAATTAATTTTCTTAAAACTCCTTTCTGGGTGAGATTTTTGGATTTTTCTCAAAAATTTCGAACAATGAAGTAGATTTTAATGAAATTTTTAAGCATAATTAAGCGAACACCTGAAGAAAGCAAAATGGAATGATGCTACAATTAATTAATTTAAACAGATAATATGTGAAAGAGAACTTTTATTTGCAGATGGAAGAAATGGAATTGTTGCTTCGATTGAAAAATATAACTGAGATGAATCCAGGTGCTATGCTTGGCATATCTTTGCAATGTCCAGCATGTAGTTATCAAGCAATCAATCAGAGCGATAGTTTACGACATCAATTGAGCCATCTGATAGGTCCAAATGGCGAAAATCCACTCATACCACTGTATAATATATTTGGCATACCACAAACAGCTGGTGTACCCAGCGAAACATCATTGTTCGTATCCTTTGGGTCATTTTAAAACATTTTAAAATTTTATCCTGCTGGTCATTCTTAATTTTTTTCTTCATAATTGAGTGGATTCCTTCAAAAATAAGTTTTGCTGTCATTTTGCGGTTTAGGCCAAATTATTATTCAATTAAAGGGAAAAGAAAGGAAGAAATATTTCCATGATTCTATCCTTCTTAGAAATAATAGATTTTTTTTTTGATTTGACGGTGGCTCGTTTTAAGATTTTTCCAAGGTTTCACATGAATTGCAGCGAATCAAGCAGTAACCTGAACGAACCAATGGAACAACAGGATGATGAAATGGAAACATCAAAAGTGGAAGTGGATGATTTTATCAGTGGTACTGATATTGATGAAAAACCTGGTATAGCTGATTCAGATGATCATATTATGAGTGATATTTCTGGTACGCTTTTTATTCAATTATTTTCAGGAAACATAATAAAGGTACTATGTCATGATGAAAGAATGATTAAGATTTTTTATTAGAAATTTCATGTGAACTAAAATTTTGATATATTCGGTTAACTAAAGTTGTACGATTCGAATTATCGTTTGCATATAATCAATTAAATACTTCCAAACAGAGTATTTTAACAGATTGTTTAATGAATAAACATATTTAATGTACAGTCTTCAATGTGCAATTATCTCATCTAGTCTTCACGTATTTTCTGATAATTTAGCTCAATACTAACATGGTAGCAAAATATCGGAAATGTCTCAATTTATTTAGATTAAGTAGGAGAGATATCATGAAATTGTTGGATTGCTTTATAACTCGATTTTTCGGAATAAATTTGCCTACTTTAATGAGAATTAATTGTCTCAGGATAGTCAAATAAATGTAAAGCATCATTATATTTCAGGTGAATCAGATGATTCACCAAGTTCTGGAAAAAGCAGCACTGATGAGGGTTCATCCGGTATGGAACAGGAAAGTGATAGAGGTGCGAAAAAGCGAAAAGCTGGTTTAAAGTTAAACCAAATCGCTGCACGGCTTCAGGAGAAAAATTCACCAGAAAATCCCGGTTCCATTGATAGTATAGATGACTCTAAGTATGAAGTGAGATTTTCAATAATTTAAATTATTCTTTTTATTCTTTCTTAATTTCCAATATTTCGCTTATCATTTTATTGTTTAAAAAAAAATTCGTTTTAAAAATAAAATGTTTTATTTCAAAATATTTTTTGCAAATCATCAATGCAGCTATTTCAGGGATTGCTATTATCAGGAATGAAAGAGAATGCAATGAATGAAATGAGCGGAACATCCTTAGGTATAGTTTTAGATTCACAAGAAGCGCCATCGATGTCATCATTACCATCAACAACATCGTTAGCACCACAACCACAAATAATACCACCACTTGGAATGCAAAATGATCTAATTAATTTAAGTAATTTAAATATTTTCCAACAAGCATGTATCGCTCATATGCAAGAAATGGAGGTTTGTTTTTACAACTAATTTTAATTCTAATTTCTTTACTTCTTTACTGGATATATTAAAATATTGAAAATTATTTTTATATTTGTAAAATAAATTAATAAAAGTTTTATGCATTTTTCTTCTTTCATTTTTTTTTTTTAATTTTAAATTTCAGCGTAAGCTGCATATCCTAGAATTATGGCGTTTTTCATGTGGACATTGCAAAATGGCATTCCAAGATGAGCCACTATATCATATTCATATGGGATATCATGGTTATGAGAATCCATTCAAATGTAATCGTTGTGGCCAAGCATGTTCCGATTTTCTCACCTTCAATCTTCATTTGCTACAAGCAAAACATTGAAATCATCAAATTTATCTATTCTTTTTTTTTTTTTTCTTATTACTCTCTTCATTCTCTGTTTAGCAAAAGTTCAGGTTTACATCTCACTTTTGTGTAAATATAAATACACAAATATATGTATATTTTATCCTTAGCAGGGATATATGTCCTTTTTTTTTTTTTTTTTAATTTTATTTTCTGCCATTTTTAAGGCATAATTCATTCATTCATTCATTCATTCCTTTTTTTCTTTACAGTGTTCTTTTTTACAATAGCAAATTAATGTTAAAAAAAA
>NW_018108541.1:10262-15108 GCF_000183805.2 Loa loa
TTATTATTATTATTATTATTATTATTATTATTATTATTATTATTATTATTATTATTATTATTATTATTATTATTATTATTATTATTATTAATTATTATTATTATTATTATTATTATTATTATTATTATTATTATTATTATTATTATTATTATTATTATTATTATTATTATTATTATTATTATTATTATTATTATTATTATTATTACCATTATTATTATTATTATTATTATTATTATTATTACTATTACTATCTATATTGTTATTAATATATCACTATTGCTATTATTATTATTGTTATTATTTTCTCAATACGTGATGTTATACGGTTACTTTGATTATCAATTCAGGGAATTGTATCATCGATAACCGAAATGGCCGACGTATCCATCGAATCGTTTTTTAAAGTAATTATATTATCCTAAATGTTTATACAAAAACGGCAACGGCCGTTAGTCACATCCATTTCACGATCTTCAGCCTTTGAACTCTTTCGATATTTGTGCAATGTTGTTCTGAAACTATTCAGAATTAAGCTGGTAATGTTGAGTGGATGTGCTATTATTATTGTAATATAATGAATTTGTTATTAGTTTTTCTTTCTCAGGAAAACTTGTTTCCCTTATAAATTTGAAAATGATGAAATCAGGAAGAAATATAAGAAATATATATTCCATTGCTCTAACCTCCTTACCTCACACCGTCACTCTCATATCGCTCAGGTTCTTTGCTTCGTACTGTTTTTCTTTTTTTTTTTAAGTGTTATACTGTTCATTACTGATTTTCGATGATGTTCTTACATATTCCAACACTTTTAATCCATATAAAATTATTGTTATATAAAAGAGTTATCATTTCTGTCGACACCATACATCATTTTTGTGATTACTCCGTGCGTCCCCCCACATGCACACACTCAGAATTTTTATTCTATACACTACTTATGTCTACCCGAAATAGTCAAAAAAAAAAAAGTAATCTGTCACTCCTTCTTACTGTTTAAGTATTTTCAGTTAACTCTTAAGCTCTTTACTGGTTCACAGCATTCTCAGTTTCCAGAATTGCTGAAGATGTTGATAAATAGGAAAAAAATTGGTTAAGAGATAAATGTGTGAAGAAATGCTATTTCCATACAGTTCCGTCAATAGACATAAGTTTATGCAATTAACACCACTTGCACTCAAAAACAGTTATTTTAAAATCGCACTTTTTCTAAAATACATGATGAAATAGAATGGTACTTCAACATAATACTGATCACTTCCGGCTTTTTGAAAAATTCAATTATAAGCCTTGAAATATGAATTTATAAGCAGTAACAGGGTTCAATTTATAAGCAGTAACAGGGTTCATCGGCAGCATATGTTTTAGAAAAAAAAAATCAAAACAAATTTGATTACTTGGACGGGTATTTTAGGATTTTGAAAATGCAAAGAAAAACAACAAAAAGAGGCAATTCACTTCTAAAAATCATTGGTAATACGAATTAATAATTCTCGTGAAAAGTCCCATAACATGATAAAACTAAATTAAAAGTTCATCCAAAGTGAAACGGTGAAGAGCTGGAAGAAATCAGAATATAAGAAAAAATGATGTTAATTTATAACAAGCTTTTAATTAAACAAAGAAGGGATGAAGCGCGAAAGATATTGCGCATGGATAGGGTGCATTCTTTGTCTTACACAAAACCAAAGTTTTTGTTCTTGATGGCTGTTAATAGTTTAGATTTCAGGACTTTTTTGCTCGGATACAGTGGCACATACAACCTGAAAGTTTTAATCGGAAACGATAAGTACACTAACAGCAAGTAAAGAGAAAAACAAAACGTCCCGTAAGCGTCATTTTCTAATTTTGCTACGTTGGGAAAAGGTTGACTCTCATTAGTTCTGAACTTATAAAATTGTTTTAAGAAAAGCTGTATGAAATTCAATTAGCAAATCAATCAGAAAATCAATTTACTATGACTTCGTCTTCCTCAAAAAAAAAACGCACCGGGAAATACAAGTGTTAGCAGTAGGCAGATGAAGATCATCCGCAGGACGCACAAGAACTGTTGGCATTGGTTGGAAGCCATCTTCGCTTGGTGGAAGTGTTGGTGAACCGGTCCAGAAAAAGATCAAATCCTGAAAAATGAAACATTTCAAAAAAATGAAATCTGGTAAAGCAAAGGGAAATAAGAAAGAAGGGCAAGAGTTGAAAATATTTAACCTGAATATTTAATTTCAAAAGTAACATTTATCCCGAAAAAAACAGCATATCAGTAATATCCCAGAATCAGAAGTTCCGGTACTCTACCTGCTTTTCTTGATTGTTGAGCTTGTTACATATTGACCAGAACCATCCTTTGAATTTGTGAAGTAATTCTGGTGATGCCGAACTTTCATCTGTGAATGTTGTGTAGCTCTGCATCAAAGCCATCGAGATCTGAATCAGTGGCATTAAAAAATGTATGTAGAAGAGTGTGGTCAACCCAATCCTATAAATAAATGGCACAGCTGCTTTAATCAGTCTAAAATAATTACCAAATTCTTTAGTATACAGGAAAACTTTAACTGAAAGGGAAACATTTCCTGAAATTTCAAAGAGGCAAATCCTTCTTTACCCTCAAATGACCTTTTGGCCATTATATCAAATATATTCAACAATCACCATTTTATTGTTAAGTACCGGACACGTCCGGTAAAATGGCTAAAGATTAATCGAAAATTAGAAACAAATTTACTGCTCTCAAAGAAAAAAGACCTCCTGTGTTCCGCAAAGCAATAGACGTAAATCCTCAGCAGTCATATTTGCCAGCGAACCAAGCGGGATTACATCATATACACCTTGCTTAATAGCCTGAAGAACGGAATCAGGAAAAGATCTACATTCATTCCCATATGTGAAAAAAACTGATACTCAAACTGCAAAAGATAAACAAACGAACCTCAAGACATTTCAAATGATTTCCAAGCATTCGTGCTTCCACGAACAGATAGATATATTCCACAATATTTTCATGAGTTACTGAAGTATTTGCACCACCTGGTTTCAGTTCCACAGTACCTCCACCCTGACAATAAAAAAGTTTTTCCTCATACTATGACTGAACATACCATTATCTATCAACGAAAAAACGTAACGGAACACTGAGCATTCCTAGACTCATGAACTGCAATCCTCACATTTTCTTCATATTTTTTTCAAGGGTAACGATGTAAACAACCATATTCACACTTAATACACAAAAATAACCTTACTGAAAAAGATGAAGTCATCAAACGTCGTATTTATAGCTAGCGGAGGCCAAAACCTTCCCCGCGGGATCCATCCAAAAGCTACTTTAACAAGCGGAGAATATAAAATTACACCACCAAATATTAGCATAATCAAAAGTGCCACTGTCACTCTCCTTCTACCTCTTAGAAATATAGAACACTCATGCATCATCGAAACAGCGGTACTCTACCACGTAACCAATTCCTTCAACTCCCTTCACACATATTAAAGAGGAATGAGAAAAAAGAGAGGTATTTATAAGGAGTTAGTAAAATACAACTGTATAACATTCCAACTTACTCTTCGTCATTCCTTCTCCTTCTGAATCTCTCCATGCTCTATTATTAAGTGCGGGATTTCGAAACTAATAAGAATTATAGGAAAGTCAAACCGTACCTCCTGTTCAGGAACAGCGACTTCGAAAGTTAAGTACAAACTGCTGATTTGCTCGGGTCGGGTTGGGCCCTCATTAAATACCAACGTACGCATCGATTCAAACAAGATGGGATCATAGAAGGCAAGATCGAACCAGTTGATCGGACGTCCAAGTATAAATTTCAGCACATGTCGGCAAAGATGTAATGGAAATATTTCCATTTGCATCAGACAAATTCCAATCATTCTGTAAAAGCATATGTTTACTTGAAATAAAATTAAAGATCAGAATGCGATCCATTACTAAGCACTGCGTTTTTCAAGCATGACTTTCTTTACTTATCACACAGCAAATACCATGGTAAAAAACTAAAATAGCACGAAATCACTCACCTCCCAACATTTCGAAAAGCATTTAAACGATGTGTCGAGTTTTTGCCAGCAATCGGTGTATAATATCCAGTCTTACTTGGACGATAAAATAGTGGTGCAATATCATCATCCAAGTTAACTGTGCCTGAATCATTGGTAGCTGAAATTCAGAAGATGTAAATATATATCACACTTAATACACGAAATAATCATATATCCTAATTTTTTAATTGCATTTGTCGACGTAAGCTTTCCAGTAGCATAACTAGCATTTTCTCCAATAGACCTTTGTCATCTCTTTGTTTTTGTTGCACGTGATAAACACATAAAAAGTTGAAGCGGTTAAAACGCAGTTAGCCAGTCTATTTGTTCAAGCTATTGTCGAGGCACCAATTTCACATAAAACAGTACAAATGGACAACAAATTAACAACACATTTCAAATTCATACAGTTGAGATTTGGTGTGCTAGAAGCACGTGTTATCGGTCCACTTTTTGCTTGCGTTGGTTGTCCACGATTCGAGGATGCTGATTCGTTAGCACGATCTCCATCTCCACTCCCTAAACCAGCTGCTTGAATCATTTCGGATGCTTCCTCTACCTGAGCACGAAGAAGCTCTTCACTAGCAAGTATCGTTATTAGCTGGTGTGGCTGAAGATCCAGCAACATGCCCGTAATTTTGTTGCATAATTGCTACAAATAAATAAATAATGGAAAAATGAGGCAACATATATATTTAGCAAATAATGACAAAATTTTCATGCACTCGGATATTTGCAATTGTAAATATTAGAATGCATAATTTTCCAAAGAAATTTATAACTTAAACTTTTAGTCTCCAAA
>NW_018108541.1:15397-23758 GCF_000183805.2 Loa loa
AACAACACATTTCAAATTCATACAGTTGAGATTTGGTGTGCTAGAAGCACGTGTTATCGGTCCACTTTTTGCTTGCATTGGTTGTCCACGATTCGAGGATGCTGATTCGTTAGCACGATCTCCATCTCCACTCCCTAAACCAGCTGCTTGAATCATTTCGGATGCTTCCTCTACCTGAGCACGAAGAAGCTCTTCACTAGCAAGTATCGTTATTAGCTGGTGTGGCTGAAGATCCAGCAACATGCCCGTAATTTTGTTGCATAATTGCTACAAATAAATAAATAATGGAAAAAATGAGGCAACATATATATTTAGCAAATAATGACAAAATTTTCATGCACTCGGATATTTGCAATTGTAAATATTAGAATGCATAATTTTCCAAAGAAATTTATAACTTAAACTTTTGTCTCCAAAATTATTGAGTGACTAATCTTTATTTGCTGTTTTTTTTATTAGTAGTTATAAAACAGATAAGACTTGAACCTGCAAAAGACACAGTCTCAGATCTTCTCGGATATTTCTCAAAAATTTTGAAGTCACCACAATTTTCAGAAAATCTTACCGGTCTTATTGCTCGGACTCTTGCCAATAATCTTTCGCCTAATGTTTCTCGTTCAGGTTCCCAGGCTGCTGAAGCTTGAGAGGTTGTCAGATTATCAATATTAGATGGTGCAGCTGACTCACTATCACCTGATGGTTCATTGAGATGCGGTTGATGACGCGAATAATACGAAGGAGAAGAAACAGACAGAGCATATCGACTGAAAATAATATTTTGAGAACGGAATCTTTCATCACTTTCCTTTACTCAGATTGTTATGCTTTCCGACTAGGTTGCCGAACTTGCTTCCAACTTGTATTCACACTTAAATTTTCCATATATAAGCGTTTCTACATTTTACATATAAAACTTATTTTCGAATGACTTACTTTCTCAAACTCCGTCGTCTTCCGGCCATTGACAAACTATTAAGGAGGATTGCACTTCGGTCACGATAACTACCGCGACCGGATCCACGATTGCCTAAAATTTTGGTTCTCTCAATTTTATCAGTTTTGAATATAAATGAATAATCCGTTTCCGTTAGCAAGTATAGCAAATATTTAAAGCTGCACTAGTTTATATGGTCATTTAAAACGCACCCGATGAAGGTGGAACATCACCAGGTAAGCTGCCAAAAGCAGCTAAGACTTGTGTTTCTGTTGGCAAACGTTTCATTGTCAGGAACGCGTCCGCAATCGCTGCATAGAAACTTCTTGCTACACCACTTCCTTCTCCAGGCTCATTTTTGAAAGTAACTTTCACCTGAAACGAAGACGGAACTGGAGCAAAAAAAATTAGGAAAACAATTTTTTGATGTTCAAGATTTAAGTTCAAGTTTGAATGACCATCAGAATTTTATCAAAATACGAATTAATCAAAATTTTTTTAAAAGAAAAAATGATGCTCTCTACAGTAATAAATATTGAGTTGAGAAACCTCAGTTTGAGAAATTTCAACGAAGTGCAAGAAAAATGAACCTTATGGCAAGCAAGAGGAGGTGCATCAGAGTCGTCTTTATTGTTAGCGCTAGCCCACGAAAGATTAACCAATCTCACCGATCTTACTGAATTGAACTCTCGAGGGGAATCCGTACTGTTACTCTGTGTTGAATTAACTGACGACGAACTGCTAACACGACGGGAATAATGCACGTTTAATTGACGTATTGTCTGTGCAATCATTTGATGCTTGTCTCGCTCGATCTAAAGATATGTGTAAAATGTGAAAAGTGAAAGAATTTGTTTTTAAATGCAGTCAGCTGTTTCATTACTAATGCGTATTTCTCTTCTTAAATGCCTTCCAATCAACCCACCATATAGTTCTTCATACAGTCCAACTAGACTCTTCATCTTAATAGGGATAACTAACCACGTAATGCACAAACAGTTTGAGAAACTTCAAACAATTAAGCTATCTAGTCATCTATTAACTAAACGTTCTAATCAATGCACTTGCAGCCACGGATGCATCATGCAGAAAAATGGTGTCATGAATCTATATCATGGTTATATATGATGGCGAAAATGATTATAATCTCATCACTGTCCAAACTTTACCTAGCTAATCACTTCTGCATTAAGATAAAGGATTCAAAAAACTCGGTTTCATGCTCTTCGAATGAATTCGAGACTTGTTGTTTCAAAGTATAATTCCTTTACTCCTTTCATCTGTTGCTGGGAAGTGAGTAAACACTTCTTGATTTGATTCTTTATTTATATGCAAACAAACCTCGAAAACAATATCCTTGCTTTGTGCAGCTTTGAATTTTTCCATCTTCTTACGGAACTGTGCTTCACGCACCAAAAAACCGGCCATTTCACTCAAAAGAATTGAACCCGTAACATCACCACCACAAGCGATTAATAGCTGATCGCTAAATGCCTGAAAAATCATCAAGTTTAAGCATGAACCACAAAGTCATCTGGATATCAGTCTCAATTTTTTATTGCTTACTTCGCAAATGAGCAGTAAAATTGCACACAAAAAGTTGTATATGAAACTTCACGTTCAGAAGGAATATAAAATGGATGCAAACTAAGCCCAAACCACATCTGTCAATTATCCAGTACATTTTGAATATGTTTCAAGCGTGTTTACCTTTGCCATCAAATTTAATGTATTCTTCCACCGTGCCAATGATTTGTGCACATAACTTTGATTACTGCGATGTAGTGCACTTTTCAAACTTTCCAACTGTATCGCAACAAAACCACGAGGTGGTGGGACAGTAGATGATGAGCACAGTCGCCGACGTTTCCCTAAAATATAAATCATTAAGCTGAAATAGAGAACATCGAAAAAGTATGTTAATAGTTGAGTCGAAAAATCCCAACCTTGTACTGTTGGCTCATTAGATACGCTCTTCGAATGCACGATTACATTGGGGCGTGAAAGCCCACTTATTGGCATCTCTTTCTCTTCTGCAAGTAAACCAGAATGGACAACTAAATTTGCTGATTTACGAGAATTTTTCTGTTATGTTCAAAGTCTCCGAATGTTAACCTACAGCAAAACAATGGAAGACAAACCACTCGTATTTACAGGAAGCATTTCCTGATAGTTCGACCATGGAGCAACTAACCCTTGATGTGCTGGATGTTTTGCACCGTGTTCTCGAACACTTTTCTATAAGTAATATGCACTGTTCCAAGTATGACATGTTTGAAAACGTTACTAGAGTCTTGAATTCCTTTTTCCATTACATTTTATTTTCTCTATACATTACACGCATTGCCAACTTTATGTCCAAAATATTTGAAAAAAAATCATAGTGAAAATTTAAAATCGTATAATTACCGAAATATCTGGTAGAAAAACATAAAAAGATCAGAAATTAGTAAAGATTTGTATGATACCGACATTAACTTTGCAAAAACAAACCCTGTGCTCACATGTAGTCTTATGCTTTATCGGTAACCCAAACATTTCCTCTTTTTCAATATCTGGTCTCAGAAGCTGTGGGCGCTCGGCTAACGCCAAAGAATCGACACATTTATGCTCAAATGCATGATAATTGGAGGATGACGCAATGCCCGGATAAAGCAGCGAATTGGAACGCTGAAACCAAAATTACAGTTTTAAAATATATATAAATTTTAAGAAAAAAATTTGGACAAGAAAGATTTCCACCATATGATAAAATGAATTAAACACCTGGAAAAAATCAGACATCGGTGCGCCTGCTTGCATGCTTGATTTACCACCGTCAATACCCTATAATCAATATTACTAAGAACAATATTCTGCAGTTTTACATTAAATCAACAGAAAATTGGAATGTAATTCACATAAACCAAAGGAAAAAAAACACAGCCAGAAACTTTTCCCGGTATGTTTTTCAATTCTATATTTAAGCCATTTTTTTTGGCAATAGTAGAGCCCAGAAACTAACGGGAGCTTCATCATTTTGAAACATATCGATAACTTCTTTATCGTTCGCCACATTTTCAGGTGAGTTTAAACCCAGTGCAATCCTAGCGTCTAACTTCTCCAGCATATCAGTTAACGACAAATATGCATCTGCTACAAAAGCTAAAGCCTTCAATGCATTGAACTCGATAATCGGGACATCATCACCATTCTCAGAAGCGTGTGAACGCATCAATGCCGTTACATAGTCAAAGAAATCCTCCAGCGATGCTGTCGAGTCTGAATTTTGTTCATCTGAAATTCTTTCTGCTACAGTTGCAAAGTAGTGGGAAAAAGTAGGAGCAGGCGAAAAAGTTAAAGCTGAAGTCTTAAAGTTAACTCTGAAAATTAATGATATATGAAATTTACCTTTTTTACTGTTTGCAGCCGCAGGTCCAGCGGTGTAATCTTGTCTAGGAACCGGCGTACTTGAATGATTTCCTGACCCAGGTCGAGGGCTATGTCTTCTGTAAAATAAAAGTTGTTACTCCGGATGAATTTAAAAACAGAAAAAGGAAGGGAAGCAAACATACTCCGTATCTCGATCATCACCCTTTTTAGGAGATAATTTCTTCTCTTTACGAAGCACAGTAGCTATAGTTGGTGATGCCATCAGTGCATTTCCAAAACGCAGCTGAGCTTCAGTTCGATCTAGAACTGTTTCCATCCACTGCCATACCACATAAAGGCGCTCTTCAATCAGTCGCTAAATGTAATGAACTACAGAATATGTAAAGGAAATGCATAGCAAAATAACTACTGGCAAAAAGTTTATAAGATGAAAAAATAATGAAATATACCCAGTAAACTTCACTTTCGTTTTCATCCTTCTTATAAATTAGGCTCTTAAATTGTACAACATTTTCCACATACAACTGCTAGCAGAAACTAGAATGAAATCTTACACGGATCGCAACTACAACGGCGTCATTCAACTCCAGCATTTTTGGTATCAGGGTATACGAGCTTTTCACAAACTCTCGATGGTCTACAAGCATTGGCATCAAGTCCACAATCAACCTTAAAAACAATCTCGTTATCAGCTATTGCAGAAACAATTTTATTCATTGGTTTTTTGCCTAAAGATTAGCACAAGATCGAATAAGAAATATAACAAAATTTCAGTAAAAAAAAAAAAAAAAAAATACCACAAATTTCCTCGATAAGAGCAAGGGAGACAAAACCAGTGAATAAAATGACTGTTTACAAATCAACCTTCAACCTGATAATAAGCGAAAATGACAGAGCAAGTTGTTGGTTTGTTTTAGTTACTGAAGTAGCAGCATCTTCTGATGATTCTCGCAGATGTCTTGAATTTGTCAAAGGTACTGAGTTTGACTCTGCAAATCCAAAGCGATTTTAAAAATAAAAATAACACCGTAGTAAAGTATAATCCGAGAAAAGGAATTCTTGAAATAAGATTTAATTTGTGATATTACGGCAAAATCTCACGTAAGCTACATGAAATTCGCGAAATGTTAAGAATTATGGAGCACTGAAACGCCACCCTTTTTCATTATAAATAAACCATAATCGAAATGTTTTACACAATTACTTTACATTCAAAGAAAAAAAAAGACCTCTATTTTCGTTGTCATTACGTCGTGTTGTGGTCGGCTGTTCAACGCTCGAGGTCATCCGACGCATTGCCCACTGCAGAGGTATTGCTAAAACGACAATGATGGTCGAATTAAAAGAGATAAAAGAATTCCTGAAGGTTTTAACTCTGAAGCATTGACAAATGAAAATGACAGTCATATACACGTCCAACAATTTGAAACGATGTACATATAGATCCCACAAAATGAACAAATACGGATGGAAATTTAATCTAATGCCCACAATAAAAAATAATATAAATAGTGTTCAACAGAATAACTTACTGTTATGTCTTCCACTCGTTACACCGGATACTCTTCCCGAGGTGGCATCGCTATTGCGATTTGCACTGTTCGTTTCACTACCTGAAACAGTAATTTCTTTCAGTGAAAAGAAGGGAAATATATATCTGAAATAGGACAAAAATCATATAAATCAAATCTAGAAAAAAATTATACTTCGGACACGCTGTTGCGATGTATTGTTGGAGTCAGGACGTGTTGCTGCATCTTGCTGTTGTTCACCAGGTAAACTACTCGTACCTCGAGAGTTCCGCGATGACTGGTTCTGCAAGAAAATATTGCTGCGACAAAATAGCGATTTATAAGATCCATAACATCCAAACACTAGACCATGTTTCCCGATTAAAAAAGATACTCAGTGTTACAGTAAAAGCAAAAAGTTTCCTGCGCAACTCATCGCTACTTCATAGTGTAGGAAAACTTGTTACTCTTTATAACAATTCTTACGTACAGTACTGGTAAAACACAGGATGTAAGAATTGAAACGAACCGTTCTACGTTCATCAGGTCGTATATGTCGTGATCGTACGTCTGTAAAATTTAAGATATTAAAATGGAAAAGTGCCAGTAGAAAAAAAATCGCAACTAAAAAGCCAAACGCAGTGGGAATGAGACAAAATGGTAACCATATGCTCCATCGCTAGTACCATCACCACTTTCCGGCACATCATCTTCCTCATTTGGCTCCACCTGCATTTCCTCATCCTCACCATCACCATTTCCCTCTTCGTTACCCTCATGTTCTCCTTCTTGCTCATAACGATCATTTTCATTTTCATCACCTTCTTCGTAATTACCTTCGTCTTCTTCATTTCCGAATTCTTGTTCTAAATTTCCGTTACAGAGTTTTCGTTCTGCATCACTTTTCTAATTTAACAAACTAACAACATCAATCACAAATATGGAGAACGTCGAGAAACAAAAGTGATAAAAGAAAATTTACCATCTCCATCATCACCATTCCCATCATCGTCATTATCTTCATCCTCTTCGTCAATGTTAGGATCATTACCCTGACTTGTTGGATCGTCGGCCGGTGAACTAACTGATTCAACTGAGTCATCCTCAGGATCTTCTTCAGACATGCTAAATAGCTCATCACCATCATAATTACCGGATGATGCTTCTGAAACAATTATATTTGCTTCGGAATATTTAACTTTTACATTGTAAGCATTTTCTTTTTCTTGAGATCTCATTTGTACTTCTGATTAAAAGTTTATCAGACAGATATCTGTAATTTCAAAGACGACTAATCAGTCAGGATAATGTGCTCCTTTTGTTTTCCGCCAGTTACCAGTTGGACACCATATAATAAATCCATTCCCCTGATAAAGTCCATGAAGTCTAAGCCGACTACCCTTAACAGATATTAAATAAAACTGACAATAACTTTTCATCATATTCCATCTGTGTTGCAAAAATTCCCTGACCACAGCGTAGGTGTTAATGTTTTGCCGTAATTTAATCCTACATTAAGATATTATGGTTGGATTTCGCGAAAGGAGATAATAGATTAATAAAGTTCGAAACAAGAATTAGTTTACCATTTCGAAGTGCATTGTACACCTCACCAACATAACTTTGACTTCGCGTGGGACGTGACTCTAAAAGAAAAGATTTATAAACAAAGCTTAGAACAATGTTAGAGTGACCAACTCGATTAAACATAGTTCAACTATAAACGAAACAAATTAGTTCAATTCTCAAATATCGACAAGATGTTTCATTTGATTTAAGCCTAAAAAATTACCATCACTATCCGAATCGCTTGAATTGTCACTTTCTGGTGCACTGTGCGGTTGCATGGCTTCTCGCATCTCTTCATCACCATGGTCTCCTTCTCTTCGTGTACTACGCTAAAACAGACTTTTAACATACCAATGGACTGTTACAATCATTGATCGAATGTTTGTGTTAACTGGAAAAAGAGAAGTGCTTTCCCTTTCGAGGAACTACTAAGAGCAAGAGTGCTTTACTATACAATGTGGCATAACTCTTGGTGTAACCATACAGCACAGATAAAATCGAGCATTGCCACAGAGCACTACTAGCTGAATTAAAAGAGTAATGAACATATTTATTTCAGAACAGAAAAGAGTAATGAACATATTTATTTCAGAACAGAAAATGACACAAAAACTACCTTTCGTTTTCGACCAAATTTCACTACAGCAAGATCATCCCCAGCAGTATTAACTGTTGACAAATCGATTTTTGAATTCAAAAACTTTTCTATCACCTACAAATCTTGTGCAAATTAAAATACTTATCAGAAATTATGACAAAGTTAGGAAGTTAGGGACAGAATTAATGAAGCCAATTAACGGCAGTTACGTTATTCTTTCACTTTTGTATCGTAAAACAAAACCAACATCAAGAGGATCATTGGTAATATTCTGCGCAATGACTGAAGTAGGTTTGATTATTCCAAGTCGTACAGGAGCAATCAAAGAATCAGCCATATTGCACAACTCATTTATCGAATAAATTCAGCAGAGTTTG
>NW_018108541.1:24218-31169 GCF_000183805.2 Loa loa
ATTTCAGAACAGAAAATGACACAAAAACTACCTTTCGTTTTCGACCAAATTTCACTACAGCAAGATCATCCCCAGCAGTATTAACTGTTGACAAATCGATTTTTGAATTCAAAAACTTTTCTATCACCTACAAATCTTGTGCAAATTAAAATACTTATCAGAAATTATGACAAAGTTAGGAAGTTAGGGACAGAATTAATGAAGCCAATTAACGGCAGTTACGTTATTCTTTCACTTTTGTATCGTAAAACAAAACCAACATCAAGAGGATCATTGGTAATATTCTGCGCAATGACTGAAGTAGGTTTGATTATTCCAAGTCGTACAGGAGCAATCAAAGAATCAGCCATATTGCACAACTCATTTATCGAATAATTCAGCAGAGTTTGAAATATGCGGCGACATTTCAATACAAAATTCGTCACGCTAAAATCAGAGATCTATTCTCCGCTACAGCATATATTACACACCGCATTCTACAAAATGCCAAAAATTTCCCCTAAACATACAGTCAAATCAGCGATTAAAAGATAGGACCTACTTTTTCTTCTTAGCTTCCTTAGCTGCGGAATTTTCACGCCCACTTGTTGATCTCACGAGTGATAACAAACCGGTGAAACTAACAGTATGCAAGCCAGGACCAAAGATTCGTCTGAAAGATGCAAAATCTTTCCAACAATTCAATTTGAATAACAAATAAGACCTCAAATAATGATCAAATTCATAATAACAAACCTTGGTGGGGTGTTTCCAGATGCCATTGCTTGTGAAATGCCGCTTGTTGTAGCTGTAGCAACTGTGATGGCTGCCGGTGACAATAATGTTAAAAGCATGAACATCCTCAAAATGTTGAAAGTGAAAAACATGAAACTCTAAACATTCACTAAATGGCAGTATTCATGTATTCATGATCAAGTGGCTATCACAAACCTGATAACTGCGCGTACAAAACGTGAAATTATAGAATCGATATCAGGATCTCTTTTCATCTCTTCGTTGTTCTTATTTGCTTCTGCTATCAATGTATTCAGTAAGGTATCAATATGCTAAAACAGTAGTTGAGATAAAAACACATATTCCTCCTAAACTAGGTATTTTGAAATTATCTTCAACATGCAACAAATATCTTCACCACTGCTAAAATTTAGAGAACCTTTCCGATTCACTCCTACTACTCCTTAAATTCTTTTCAGTTTGAACTTACAGTTTCCGAGCATTTCGCCAATAAGATGAAAGCAAATTTGTCAAGATGTGAACATCCATGTTGTTGATTTAAATGAAACACTTCTTCCATTACCAGCGCATCGCTAAAAATATTTCAGTTACAACTAGCAAAAATTTTAAGAAATTTGCGAATAGCCTTCGATTCACGTGAAAACTTTCACTCACTTTTGCATGCCTTTAACACCCAACATTATCAGGCTTTTAACCGCACGCCAATCAGCTAGAAGTTTTGCGAAAGCAGTACGTGCAAATTTCGGTGGTTCCAAATCGTGCTCTGGAGTGGTATCTGAAAATGTCATCACATTCAGAAATAACCTAACTACTTCATAGAATTAATAAATATAAATTTGAAATGCGAACAAATAAATTAGAAGTTCAATTGGGATAAACACAACTAACCATTTGCCCCCTGAGATTTCTTCATCATTCGACGTTGATAATGTTCCTGTTCAATGATTTGTCTGCCCACAGTTCGAGCCAAAAACAACAATAAATGTTCCCCCCTATAGCACAAAACACAATCGACATAATAGGCATAATGAAAAAAATTCATTTATAGTTAATATCATAGAATTCCAAAATTATTTTTTCGCTTTGAACAAACATAAAGATGTTGCTTCCATTTTAAGGAATTAGTTACTACCTATCCCAGATCCTCATCGGGTTTTAACTAAGGAATGAAAATGAAATTACTGTTTGAATTTATAGACAACTGCTTTAAGTATCACTCACAAACCACAGCAATCTGAAGAAACAACAGAAATATAGAAAACATACCTAGAATTTGTACGATGAATTAGATCGGTGTTATTGAGCAACACGGATATCAATTTTTCCCGACGTGGTGTATTACCTGCAACAAGGGCTCGGCAGGAACATTTTTCCCAGCAATCACAGTAAGCCGTTGGAGATGTCCTTTTCAATCTGCAGTTTTTTAATAATAAAATCCAAAGTAAAGAATACAGACATACGACAGTAAAAATCAAGAAATAACCTGCACTCATGATTGCGATGGCAAGTATATGCACATTCCGTGCAACAACACAAGGTACCAACTAATCCACATGTTCGACATTCGAATATATCCTAAAGTTCGTTTGTATCTTAGAATAGAGAATCAGTCAAACTCATTCCCGAATACTACTATAAATTCAGCTTAGAATCGAACCGTTATCATAATTAATGACATAAAGAGTTTAAGAAGTGATAGAGTATCAATGAATAAAACAAAATAAATCGAACTACTTTTTGACTAATAAAATCTCCATCCAAACCTGATTGATATGCTCATCACCGGTCCACGTAAAGCTACAAGTATCATTCATACAAAGCATGAATAAAGGCGAATCATCTGGTCTACTTCCTAATGGATATATGATGGAATTTAAAATCCCATCAGCTGACTGTTTTTTGCCTTGAACACCTGCAAAACTAGTTTAATTTGAAAATTATAGTTCCATTAACGAGGTGAGCATGCATAAGTATGCAGTTATAATCTACCAATAATCAATTCGAAAAAAAAAAATACTGACCAGCGATCAGCGCTTCTTTCTGCAACTCTTCAGCAGCCAGCCAGAGAATGAAAGCGGCTGTATACGCTCTGTAGTTAACAGCGCACATGAAAGGCGTATGTCCATTAATATCTCTGAAATTAAAAATAAGAAAATATGCTCAACATCGGACACTAAAGGACACAATAAGTATGCATAATTCAGATGAAATTTGGTGCTGGAACATGTAATACAAGAGTATATGTTTGCAGTTACCTATCAGTTTTCTTACATTTCTTCGACTTAATCAGTCATGAAATGTTTTCCCGCATAGCGCAGTAGGTAATGGTGAATGTCTTGCAGACAGTTACTCGAATCGCCTATTTTTTTTCCATAAGCCATTTAATCATTTATTCCAATCGACCAAATACTAACACTGTTATTTAAACTAATTTCTTATCATTCTTAAACCAAATTCATACGGTAGTTTAGAGCCAAGAAATAACCTCACATATTAAGCTTGCCTTTACAATCATCCTGATATGCCTTCTTTTTAATGGTTTTGATAAAAAAAGAGAATAACAGCAAAATTACTTCGTTGTCAGCAATTCGAGGAGATATGGTGCAACGGTAGAGTTATAACAGAGAGTCTTGACAATTTCTATCGAGTTGCACTGGCGTACTTTTGGTTCGTTGTTCGCATTAACAATAATCGGCATCGATGCTGAACAAAATTTCCCTCGCATAATATCACCCAAAATTTATTGATTCATCAGGCATAAACTATTTTGAAAAAAAAAACACCAAAAGGCACAGATTTTAGTGGAAACCTAAGGGTAAAAAATCGATTAAAGCTGAAACATTATTTTTACAATATTAATTATATATAGAAGAACCTTCTTCTTTCATGTCTTCTATGAAAACAGATGATTTCTTCGCATCTTTTAGGCTTCTCGCAAAATCTGCTAGCACTAAAAAATGAATATGACTTTCACGTTGTAGTAAATGAAACATTAAGTGAACATAAGTTCATATATACGATTCAGTGCTTTGAAAGATACTTCAAAAGAAAGTAAATACAGCAAAAATTTTTTATTGATCACGAAAAATCTCACCATCTTCCATGTTGCCAACATCATGACCTGGTCTCCGCAATGGATTATTTGCCATTAATTCTCGTATTAGCATTTCTTCTCTGAAATATTATGGATTCTTGACTCCATTATTTTAGAAGCCAAAGAAATAACTTCAGGAATTTCGAACACATCACAAAATTTAAGGAAAAAGAAATATGAAAACAAACTCGGCATTAGCTCCATGACGTCTCAACATACGTTGCCAACGGCTATCAAAAGCAGTACGAGTTTCTTCAGCGGCTGACATATCCGCAGCTGCAATCAAAAATTTCAAACACAAAAGTATAAATATACAGTTCCTCCCTCAATGTTTAATTTTTCCACATGACAATAACAAAAATACTACACTTCGCCATATAGCTATCCGACCTAGGAAAAGTCTTGGCTCCTTCACATGAAGGCCTCGTCTAACAGTAAACATAATATCACCTACCTGTTAAACGCTGCAAAGGTTTATTTTCTGTATCAACTGAAATTTCCATTGTGTCCGCCTCTTCTTTATTAGTTGTTGCGAAACTGTTCATGACTGCAGCATGAAGAATAGTTCGATTCCCATCCGCACGAGAGCTCAAAACCTCGGCTTTCACAATCTCTCGATCTAGAAATGATTTATAAGTCAGCATCTTTGAAATGGTAATTGTCTTGTTTGGGACTAGTAGTCAATGGAGCTCTCCGGCAAAAACAAAAGCTGCATTATCAAAACATGTTCAATCACAAAAGTTCGATGACTGCAGTATGGAATACCATTACCTTTTATTTTGCTGACTGCAAAAGCAACTGTAAATAGCAAACAATAACGTAAAACTGATGATCAAATAAAACTTCTGAAAATTTATATACGAAAAAGAAAGTCCAAAAAAAAGAAAGTCTACCTGATTCTTTCGAGAGTGCATCAAGCACCAAATCCACACCTTGCAGGTCGCAATATAGAACAGTCTGTAGCAGAGATGGTATTCTTGGACGAGTGCTTGAAGGAGATGGAGCAATTAAAGTTACCATAACTCCAGTACGATTTGCATTCCGTGATGTAGATGATGCTGGAAAAACTGCTATTACCGACTCTTACTCCATGTTCACAGAGGAGATCAGAAAGTGAACGGATGAAAAACGGCAAAAAATCCATTTAATGAACTTCGGAATTATGCAGCAAATCCTATATAACTTTAATAGAACCGTACGTACAATCATCATTGGCAGTTGCTGCAGTATTTTCATTATCTCCAGAATCCAATGGCCTCAAACCAACTGCAAAATTATGTATTTTTGGCAAAGCACAGTAAACTGGCTCACGGAATCCTCCCGCTGCATCACGTACCATAGGTATTATCGAACCGTTACTGTCGCTTATCATCATAATCATTTCCTAAATCTCGCCCAATGAAAAAATCACGAGGTTATAAAAAGTTGTGAAAGAAAAATCGACTAATACTTTGCAAGTAATCAAAGTAAAGAGAAAAAAATTACAAAAAAATTTGCCAGATCGTACGATTTTTGATCAAAAGAACAAATTTGAAAATACCAAATGGGGAATTTCGAAAACCGTCGAAAAAACTCAATTAACATACATCTCCATAATTCTCAAGTCGCGGCAGATGCAATCCGGCGTTGCACACTGCTGAAACATTCACCGGCAATACGTGATCACTTTGTATTTTACCAAATACACTAGCACGAACCAAATGAAGCCGTCCTCGTTTTTCGATCAACAACCGTAAACCTGAGTGGACTTACAAATTAATGAGATAGAAAGCGAGATTATACGAACGCCACGGCACTAATGATAACTCAGCCGAAACTTCATTTCTTTTAATTCCCACATTCAAAAATCATTGAAAATCTTCAATACATTTAAGTCATTTGCTTTACTAATGATTTCATAGAATCGTTGAGATCATCTCAATTTTACGTTACTACACAATTTATTGTCTACAAGGGAAGTGCGAAACATTGTAAGTAACAAAAAATTATGAAAACAGCAAACCGGTATTGTCTATGGTCAAAGAGTGCACTTTCTTCATCGATAAACCACCCGGCAATTGTATTTTTTGCATGTGTCTCTGGAAATTCTCAGGACAGCGAGGTATTCTACTGTTTGGCGTTACAACAACAAGATCGTCCTTGCGCATCAGCCGAATTTTCCCTAAATCATATGCATCTTGATTTTGGCTGACTGCGTCACCACTATCATTAGAGACGACCGGTTTATATACAATTCCGCAGTAAGCTCCATCAACCTAAAAAAAAGTTTTGCACAATTAAGTTCAGGATTCAAAAAGATGATTAAGTTTTCGCTTTACAATAATATAATGGGGCAGATAAAAGATCCAACAGAAATTATCACAAAATTTGAAAAAAATATAAACATACAATTTTAACAACGGCTGTGTCCTGTGAGTTTTCTTTATGGATGAATATTACTTCATTGAGGGCCCATGCAGTTTCCCGGTAGGTATTTCCTTTCTGCTCCTCACGTGGTCTTTTACCGTATTCTGAAAACATGGACTTTTCGTTTCAAAAAAATGAGTTTAATATTTCAAGATTTCATAACGAATACGTAAAATATTACCCAGTAGACATTACACAGAAACTGAAAGATGATGTCGAAATGAAACCAGTCATTCCGAAATGAAAAATACATAATTCCCCAAAGTAATGGAAAGTGAAGCGAGAAAAAGTGTAAGCGTAAATTGCACCATACAACCTTAGAGTTAAACTGAAGAAAAGCAATAATTTTTGTTTTTTAAAGAAAAAGGCTACTACTACATGGCAAATTAGAATGCAGCTAAGAAGCATGAAGAGAGTCAACTAGGAATATAACATAAACATCCCACAAAGCCAATTTAAACACCCATAGAAACTGTCGCTTCACTTTGGTGTTACAGCTGGATGCGCTGATTTAATTCTTCAATATGTTTTCAATATTTTTTCCTATCTTACAGAGCATTAAAAAATACAGGAAATTAAATTCATATAGGATGTATAATATTGTAAAATGTAAGAAATTAAATTTGATTAAAGCATATATAATATATGTAATGCACTGAATTCTAAAATGGGAAAATAAAGAGGGAATAAATCCAATGTAATTTCGATATTTTGTC
>NW_018108541.1:31279-43720 GCF_000183805.2 Loa loa
CGTAAAATATTACCCAGTAGACATTACACAGAAACTGAAAGATGATGTCGAAATGAAACCAGTCATTCCGAAATGAAAAATACATAATTCCCCAAAGTAATGGAAAGTGAAGCGAGAAAAAGTGTAAGCGTAAATTGCACCATACAACCTTAGAGTTAAACTGAAGAAAAGCAATAATTTTGTTTTTAAAGAAAAGGCTACTACTACATGGCAAATTAGAATGCAGCTAAGAAGCATGAAGAGAGTCAACTAGGAATATAACATAAACATCCCACAAAGCCAATTTAAACACCCATAGAAACTGTCGCTTCACTTTGGTGTTACAGCTTTCATCAATGTCTTCTCTTTTAAAAAACTCACAGACATTTCCATTCATATAATGTAAAAATACGCATATTGTAGATTTGCACCAACTTGAATCGACCAATTAATTCGGTTCGCTCTTTTTCATCGGAGTACAGGCACAATGAACATAAGAATTTTATTGGGGCAAGGAGCAGCTGAGATGCATTCTAATTAACTCACGATTCAAGGAGCCTTTTTTATCAGCCGATTGATGCGCAGAAGAATTGAGGCACGAACCGTCATCATCGCTGGTCTCATCGTGCTGTGTTGGTGTCATTACTCGAAACCTACACAATTCAGACAGCGTCCAAGCTGATTCCATTAAAGCGCCAACCTTTAAACAAAATTTCATTCACCTAATCAAAACTATTGAAATCCCAGGCTAATAATTCTCCTAAAGTATGGTATCAGTTCATGATCCGCTCAAGTAAAATGTCTTCAGGCTTGATGTTACATGCTGTTTAAAATAAATTCCAACCATTGGTGTTCCAGAACTGAAGTTCAAAGCAATTGAGCCCGTTGTGTATATAGGGTGCGACTTCGTCCGAACTTCGCAACCCTCAACCACTTCAGGTGAAGCAAGATTTGAATTGCGACGTGATTTTGAACGCATCCGCTCCCATAATTTTCGTCTTTCATTAAATGGATAAATACCCCTATAAAAAAAAAAAGGAATTCACATTCATCCACAATAACCATATAAACAGCTTAACTTTAATAGATCTAAACTTACGATATGATTTTCCGCTAGTGTCGTAAAAAGAGACAAAAATGAAGACATATAACAGATATTAGAACAAAAAAATAAACACATACCACCAATAACAAGTGTTTGACTGAGTTTTCACCAGACAATACATCGGACACACATATAGCGATGCATATTTTTCGCCATCCGGTATTTCCATCAATGGCGTTAATAGCATATTGGATACCTTCATACCACATGCTTCCCCATCCATAAATGATGCTACCCTATTCATACTTGTTACAACACATGCACGATATGCACATGATACTACATCTACAAATTTTTCTTCATCTGGTGCCTGAAATTAAATTGCTTAAACATGATTAACCTCAATATATCCCCGTAAATCATTAATAAATAAATAAATTTGCAAAGAAAGTCACCCGGAAACTTACACCAGTTAAAAGTTTGGTACTAAAGGGATGTGCAGTCATCGAACCGTGCCCATCATTCTTCCATGACCAACCATAGAAAAACCCATTATCCCCTAACGCGATTAATTCACTACTCATAGCAGCTATTTTCACAAACTTCGTCACACCCGTTGGAAACATATCCTGTAATACCAACCGAAGCCGTCAATAGCAATTTAATAAGAAAACAGTTATAAATCAAAACATTGTACAATATATTATGAGAACAAAACAATTTCATACATGGAAAATACCGAATGAAAAAATCTGAATGAAAACAACAAACTCACTGTTTCTTTACCCCAGTATTGCAATTTTTCATCATATTTTAAGCGCGTATAAGTTTCCGAAGAAAATTCTTTGACTTTGTCACTTTTTTTATCTGAAATAAACATCTCAACAAGCAAGAAAAGCATGGAGAATGAAAGGAATTTATGCAAAATAGAAGAGCTCCTTTTTTACAGGGAACTAAAAATTTGTGGATTTACTAACCCCTATCTACTCGTCTTCGAGCAATATCCCTTGCAACAACATAATCAAAACCTTCGCCACTTGCATACAAATTATCGCCATCAATTACGGCACTTCCATGTGAATCACTTCGCAATCCGGCATCCAACAACGACAGAAGCTCTTCGGGGAGATACGCTTCGGAACCTTCATCCATTTCATCTCCTAAAAGAAAGTGTGTAACATTTAAATGTCGAAGTGTGAAAAATTATTCTTTTGTATAACCTAGGGAATTGTTAACCGCAACTAATTTCAGAAAAACAGTTACCTTCTTCGTCATCACGGCTGAGCAGATTATTTACAGCTTCGTTTACATTGAGATTCGTTCGCTGAAGCTCGCGTACAATAATTTCACGTGACTTCCCTTGTAAAACAACCTTCAAAAAAAAGCCAACAGTAGGACTAATGCAATCAGTCCACACTAGAACATTTTTTACTTCCTAGCTGATAAAATAGATAATATCACTTCCACGTGTAACCACATATTTCCAGAATCCTAAAATGATCACATTTCTGAGTAAAGTGCTATAGTGCTATTCACCTGGGCTTGAGCAATGAGATCCTCCGGAATAGCACTAAGAGGGACAAGCGGTCGACTTCGATCAACAATTACACCCGCACGTTCGCCCAGTGCGCCCGCCGTCCGTCTCGCTGCCATCATTACCCGTCTAATTTTTGCACCACGACTTAATACTGCAAAGGAAAAAAAAGTTGAAATTATAACAAACAACATGAAAATAAAATACACTCCAAATTTAAACGATTAAAATAAAAAAAGAGTGAGAAATTTTCGCCCCACCAACGGTATGCTTACCTTAGGACTAATTTTTCGTCTTTTATTAGAAAGGAATAACTAACCAGTACCGGTAGATGAACCACTGCTACCACCTGTTGTAGGCCCACCCCCACTGCCGCCACTTCCCGAACCTCCACCTCCGCTTGTTCCACTGGAGTTTTTGTCATCGCTGGTGTTTTCCTCTCTAGTAGCAGTTGTTAAAGTGTACTTCAATCGAGCAACACGACCACACTGAAAAATATAATTAGAATATATTTTAGCTCACATTAAGAAACGATTTCCGAAAAGCTCAACTGATAATAAATTCTAGGTAAAAGTTCGGATATTTCTAACATTCGAATGAAATTAGTGGGTAGAAAACTGACAATATTTGCATACCCTGAACAGAAATGCCACATGATTTGGACCAACAGCAAGTTGTGCAATACTGTCGGCATCAACGTTAGCTAGTGCTGCAGTTGATACAGCACCATGTTGATTCCGAGAATTTGATGCTTCTTTTATACTGTAAAACACAAAAAATGAAAGATTTCATCAAATTCCATCCTTCTTCATTTAAAACCATAGCTAATCGCAACGTTTTCAGACAACCTCTATTATTGTTGTTTCCAGTGAAATTGCATATGAAAGAAGCTTGGATATCCCTTATACCCAAATTAAAATTCAAAAACTCAACAAAGCATGTTAAACATCATCTGTGTACGGATAATCAATTACCGATCGATTAAATGATCCTCATTACTCGGAACTGGAAATGCGAACAGAAACAATTGCTTCTGGTCATCCATACGATTTTCCAGTCCCCAAAAGTTTTCCTGAAATTACCTAATTTCAGATTCATCCATTCATTTGCTAAATGCATATCACCACTAGAAGAATTTGCAAGACAGAAATGCAAGAAAAACTACACACCGGCTTTTTTTCTCACTTTCATTAATGATGCATGCATTTCCAAATTACTACTAACGTGGAACACTTTCTCAGAAAAAGTGTGAAATAAGGTAAAAATGTTTATTATTACTGCTAAACGATAATCATTATATTTTCAATAACCAAACAATATTTGACCCTTATCAAATATTCAGGACCCATTATCTTGAATAATGGTAAAGTACCATTTAAAAAAAAAAATATACATTTGTATTATATTTGTATCAACATTTGTAGTTAAACATTCCAAAAAGCACCTGTTTGACAAAATAACGTAATTTTGAAACTAGGAAATAAAGGAAATTATTTTCCATATTTAAGGACACATCCTTGATCTCAGTTATGTAACTGCGTTTCACATAGTTATAGCCTTTGCATCAATCGAGGAAATTTTCAGTTATTTGACAACGTTACTTTAAATAATAAAATTCGCTTTATTCTTACTTTAACTAGCAGCTTTTGCGAGATCCCAAAGTTCGACACGCTTAACTGCGATGTAATTTCAAACTAAACTCTGTTTTGTGTATAAAAAATTCCAAGCCCTTTTAATTACCTGAAAATAAAACATTTTTGAACATGTATCTTTCCCGATAAATATATGTTGTGATGGCGTGGGATATAACGCGCACATCCAGAAAAAGGAATGTCTACAGCTTATCTGGTTTTTAATGACATATTGTCAATTTCGTAAAGCAAAAGAAAATTATGGGAGGACAATGATTCGCATTTCTCTTCTTATTGAAGTTTTGTTAATCTATGTCAGAAGTCTGAGATACCGATGATTTCCTACAAAGTCCCAGCTTTCCTGAAATATTATGATTTCCATTCAAACAAGATATTTCAGTGAACGTATTTTCCTATGAGCAGAGTAAATGTCCTCATTGTTTAGTTGATGATTTCCTAGTAAAGTTGTTATGCGTTCCGCGACATATCAATTGAAGCACTATTTTTTATCCAGAATATCTACTTCCACAATCCAATACTTAGTACACTAATCGCTAAGTTCGCTGACGTGATGTGCCCATTTTAGCGAGTACAAGTGCTTCATAATACCAGCTGACATATCTCCGGAAGCGATTTTCGGAAATAGCTGCAACCCCACCTATTTCAACCATCTGGCGAGGTAACAATTAGCCAAACTCAAATCAACAACTAAAGATCATGCAAGATCATTTTCGTTTTTCCTGCTGTGGTTTCGATATCGATCGGTTGTAATACCATGTCAATTATTGTTAGATTTATCTATCTTAATTACCACTAGCCTTTACGTTTTCACCTGAAACATGGAATAAATCTACCAATGGTACTTTCCGAGAAACTGTATGGTACCTACAAAATATATCCAAGAGAGTATCAGATGATCATAACACATGAAATTTGGGATCAATACAAAGAACCCAACACAATACAAGTAATCCTATATTCGATTATATGAAAAAAGGAAATAAGTAAAGCAGTTAATTACAACTATCAATATCGATTATCTTGTGGGAAACACTTGTATAAATTCATCCCCTAGCCACTAGTTATCCTTCAGCAGTGCATGTTAGAATCGATTTTTTGAGGATGATAACTCTCGAAGCTCCCGAGATTTTTCCACATAAACCATTCAAACAATTACTGGATAAATGGAACTCCAATTGGATCCAATCCTCTTCTTTATCCCGCATCTTTACGACATCCAAATAAAAAGGATGACAGCAAGATGGTATACACAAGCTGTTTCGTTCCTGCCACGTTGTCATCCGGGGCATGCCTTCACATACATACATACATAATATAAACATATATATATATATATCTGTGTACACGACCGACCACCCATACCCTGCACTAAGCTTGTCAGCTTTACTACATTGTACGCTAATACCACTACTACTACTACTACGCTGCACGTCACTATGACCACTAATCGCATGATGCATGCTACTGTTTTACAATTACATGCATTTACCGTCACATACTACATATTTGTTACAATTGTTTATATTGGAGCAAGAACTATTCATCCGGTTATGCTTGCTGCATACACGCCGACTACTGCTGCTGTTGAACAAACTTGATTTTCAACATTTTAGCAGTGTAAGATTATGCAAGCGTGACTCATATAACCTACAGTTAACAAAACATCGTGTACACTTCGCATGCAATACACACTATGCACTCATCTCACATGCACTCTATGCGGTACCCTCACACTAGCAAAGCGTACCCACCAGTTAATGTACCGGGATTGCAGTTATGATGAATGCTCGACGTGCTGTATTAGCACTTCAATGGATGCAACAAACCCGTGCAATAACTGGTCTCGTCGCAATGCATGCAACGTGCATAAGCATGAGATAAATGCATATTTGCATGTAGAAAATAGCATGTTATACTTTCTATTTACCGCACGTTATTTCTGATCTGTTCCTTTTCCTATTCCATTCATAAATTTATTCTATTCTCTTCCTCTGCCGTATTCTGACTTTTTCTCCTCATTCCTTTCTAATTTTGTCTATTTCTTTTCCTGCCTATTCTTATGCCATCATTGCATTTTCAACAGAGAAATTTGTCTTTCTCCTGAACTTTCTCGACAATTTGAAATGATTTGCATGATGGTGGAAAAGAAGTTCTATTAAAATAATCAAGATCCAAGAAATCTCGGGAAACATAGATAATCTTGTTGGATATTAACTGATGTGCCATTTATTCGATATTCCACATTGAATGAATGGAAGAACCCTTACAGTATTGCGAATCATAGCGCTCAAATTTCATGTAACTTTTTTTTTTTTGAATTTTCTGAATTCAAATTTTTTGATTTCGATTATTAAAACTTTTAAAACCAATTTACAACCACACTTTGTTCCATATTAACTATGATTTAATCACTTATATCGATCATTAATTTAATATAGAAAAACGAAACAAACCAAAATTTATAATACTACGTCTGACGGATTTCCCTTAAGTTTATATTTGGATGATGAGTAGAAAGTAGCAGAATGATCCTTTAACCGCCGCTCTTACCGCAATAGGCGGGAATGAATGAATTTGTTTTTTTCTTTTAATTGAAATATATACTTCTGTTTTTCAAATTCATTGCAATTCCTAACATTTACACATCACAAATGACCCCATTCTACTCTGTCCAACTGGTCAGATTATCCTATTCCATTGCTCTTGCCTAAAGTTTTTTAGTAACTAAATTTAGTTACTACAAAATTAAAGGAAAACAAGTAAAAAAAAAAAAAGAAAAAACGAATTATTGGTTTATTTCCTACTTCTATAAGTTCTATTTTTCCTAGAGCTAACGGCTCTATTGTATGCTACGGTATCTATTGTAGGCTACGGTATTGATGTACTGTAAGTGTGGTATTTTCCTATCATTCCTTTGTCAAAAAATGATTTGCACAAACATTTTGAAACGTAAGGCTTGATTTCATACGCTTCACACGCTGTTTTATTTTTAAATTATCCGTATCATCTAAAAACTATAGGCATAAATTAATAAGGACGAAATGGTGAGGATGGATGATTCTTTCCCTTCCATTTTAATTTTTTTTTTTTTCTATAAAACTACCTATGATTAAAACATGATGAATTGAAAACATTGCTTATATGGTCATTTGCCATATTTTCACAAACTTATCAAAGGAAGTGAACAAAGTTTTAGGAATGCTAAGTGATGAAACCAACAATATTTACAACTTTTCATTCATTTATAAAATAATTCACTTGCACTTATTACATGTATGTATGTAAATTTTCATATTTATATATTTGAATAACATTTAATACTTATCACAGGTACATATTGCATAAGCAATTTCAGTCTAAAAATTAGAATGAATTTTTATATTGGTCGATTGAAGAACATTGCTAATTACAAATGATAAATTAATTATCAAGGATTAATTATATGGGCCAAATTATATCCATATTTTGTCATCTATATATTTGTTGATAGAGAAAATAGACAAACAAACTTGTCAACAAAGTGATAATATATTACTACCGTGATAACCCTTATCATTTCCGATTATTGATATCAACAAAATAATTCCAACTTACACAACCAAATGACCATTACCATTATATATTCGTAATACTTATATGCAATAGAACGTATTGCACTTGGCTAATAAATTAATCTCTTATAGGCTTGTTTATTTGATTCTTTCAATTTATTCATTTAATTTAAATTTAATTTAAATGTGGCTCAAAATTGAACTGATATTAATGTAATAAATATCAAACCACTAATTAATCAATTAATCAGTTATTATTAAAGATAATATTGATTAGAGTTCTTTTAACTTCATAAGCTTAAAATCATTCATAAAGATAGATCGATCTTGGCTTATGTTTAGCAGTTAAATTGCATTGATGCTACTTGACACACATATTGATAACAATGGGTTTAATTATCAATAATAATCAGCTAATGAGTATTTAGCATTTTTACAATACTCAAATACAAGAACTTATCAGGATGAATATAAAAATGTAGTTCTTCGAAGTTCTTCTTGATGAGTATGATAATAAATATTAATGATTCATCCATAAATTTTTGCAAGGAATGAAATTAATTCATCATAACATTTTAAAATATTTCATCAATTGAATATTAAAATAATCAAACAATTATTATCTATTATCTCATAAAAGTGATATTAATTAAGCTAACAGATATTAAGCATTGAAGAATATGACCTAATGAAATATGCTTATAATCTGGATGAAATATTTGAAAAGTAAAAATTAACTGGTAATTTCATAATATCTGCTATCTTATTATCATCATTACAGCATGAATCATTCATGTTATTTTTGAAATCAATTGGTCGAGGAATGCTTATTGAATGATCATTATTCTATCCACTCATATTGTTAGATTCAATACGGGTCCCAGTAGTTTTATCAGCGTTATCAGCGTTAAATTGATTAATTTGATAGAATGTATCCAAATTCAATTTTAGTTTCGGTCCATGACAGCTTATATGTCGAAATTCAATTGCAAAAGTAAGAATATAAAATTCGAAACAAATTGCTAGCAACCATTCCGAACAGGTAGCAATCATATGTTCCACATAATGCTATACTTCAAATGAATCATAAATTTTTTGCTTCTTTTCTTTTCTAATTATCATTTTATTCTTTTTAAAAAACAAAATTTAAACGAAATTCACCAATCATTTAATCATTTTTAAATCAAATTTAAACCAAATTATCAATCATTTAACCATATTAACAGAAAATATCGAAATGTTTCTCAATTAGCATTATAAACCTTTGCTTTTTGGAAATATCATTTTACGGCATTTCAATAATCAATCATATTGTTATCAACAAAGCATAATTAAGCATAATTATAATTACTAGTAAAAAAAATTTGCAAGGTATGATTATGTTGCATAAATTAGGATGATCTTATTGATTATCATAATTTGAAGGAATGTAAAATATGTGAAGTTAGCTTATCAATATATCGAACAATTCAGTTAACTAATAAATCAAGAATTATTTGTGAACTTACCGGGTTGCTTTCCAGTGTCCGTTTAAGTTGCTTGCAGCAGAACCAATTTTCTGCATGCTGCCCAAATATTGTTCCAAATATTCCCACTTGAAATTCCAATTTCATTCAACGAGTTATTCATTAAAACAATATTTCAATATTAAGTTCTAAGGGAGAAGTTCACGAAAAAGAAAATGCCCAAAATTGAGACTATCCGAAAAAAAAATTTATTGTGAAATTTAATCAGAATAGAATTCATACGGAATATTTTAAAGGTAAAGAACAAGTGAAAGTAAATGATAATTTTTTCTATATGATAATTATTAATTATTTACATTCATAAAAAAAAATAATTAAATGAGCATGTAGAACTATTCATAATTCAATTAGGATTTTATCAAATGACATAGAGAATTAAGATGTGCAAGGTCTGGAAGAAAAAAGGAAATGCTTTCATAGTATGATTTTATCAATCTATTATTGCTTTAACAGAAGTTTGATAATTGCTAATTAATTAGCATTTTGTTGAATGCAAAAAAAAAAAATATTTACTAGTGATGAAGAAAATGGTTGACAAACAACTCAGAAATAGGCGACAATGTAGTACTGTAGCTTTTATAAACTCAGGTCGCATCCAATAACTGAAGAGTGTTTGGGCCCAAATGTATACCAAACCACATCCAAAAGCCAAAATAGCTCCAATGTAATGGACCATAATAAAATTCATTTCCTGCAAATTTATAATTTATCCAATTATTTTATTAATTTTATAATTCAAATTTATGAATTACTGTGGAAGGAAAAAAAAAAAACAAAAATTGCAAGTATAGTATCAGAAATGATATCAAGATGATATCATAGCTAATTGTTTCTATATACATGATAATTAAGATTACGAATAACTAACATATTAAATTTTTTTGACCATTGGTCAAAAAGATTGGAATAACGAGCATTATGAGGAATAGTATAATTTGTAGTTATTGTATTAGTATTTGCAAAATTATGGTAATCAACTGGTGAGAAATGAAAAATTATACCAAAAATAATCGAAACAAAAAATTGGAAAATTGCAAAAAATATAAATGCTTTATCAATTTTATTAAATAAAATTTATAATTAAAAAATGTTATAATACTTGAAAATTGCTGATTAAACTGACACCAAATGCTGAAAAATAACCAAACCATAAGTATATCGTGCTATAATCTCGCCAATTTCCATCTTTCTGCAAAAAAAAAAAAAAAAAAGAAAAAAGAGAAACAATCGCAAAATTTCCTATCAGTCAAGAAAATAAATTTCAATTTATTGATAAAATATTTCTACATTATCAACTTATTATTTGCTATAAGTTTAAATGTTAAATCCTGATGATAAAGCAAAATTTGGGAAATGGGATAATCATTTGAATTATCAACATATTCCTCAATTTAAAACACGATAGTTAAAAATTTTTTAGATTTTATAATTTGATAACTTTTTTTTAAAAAGAGGATTTTTTTTTCTGGAAAAATTTTAAATCTTTTAATTTGAAAGCTTAGATAAATAAAGCTTTATGGAATGCTAATAAAATAAGCTTAAGTGATTTTATGGAGGAAAAAAGAATAAATAAAAGAAAGAAGGATAAATGGATAAATAAATGGATAAATGGATGCAAAATGGATAAATGATCAATGCATTATTTAAGTCTAAATTTATTGTAATCAGATATTTAATTTTTTTTTAGATCAGTTATTTATTTAAATTTATTATAAATAATTAATGTTTATTATAATAACAATATTTAAGTTTATTATGATAATCATCCGAAGTTATAATATTAAAATAACGATAAGCTAAATATATGCATATATCAACAAATTCTGATAAATAAAACCTGTTTCAAATAATGCCAGTAAAATTCAATAAGTTGTCGATGCCTTAAATATGCAGTTATTGCAACTAAAAAAAAAAAAAAATGGATAAATGATCAATGCAAATCATCATTAATTAAATTTCAAAATTTTAAAATCACTTCCGATAAATTTGTCATTACAAAAACAATTTTGTTAATTGAATATGAATGAAAAATTTATATTACAAAGAGAACTAAAAGTGGAAAGAAAGTATTTGCATAATTTAAACAAATTAAAATTTTTAAATTCAAACATCCAAAATTAAAATTGACATTTTTAATTTCAGTTCAAAGAATGAAAAAGCAATGGGAAAAATTATTTAATCATCGCTTAAAATTTTCCGTTAAAAATAAACTTTGTCGTAAAAATGAAGTAAAAAAAAGGGAGAAAAAAAAGAAACTTACAGAAAGCAGCAGATAAATTGAGAAGTTGCCCGAAAATGCAACTTTCTGGCGGTAATGTACCACAATCACTAAAATTAAACCTTTTCTTTATTCGAAATGAAAGTTCAACAAATTGAATGAAAGTGAATGGTATTTCAAATGTTAAATATCCGATTAAATTGGATTTTAAATTCAATTACGTAACATTTTGCAGATAAAATTGTTGAAATTAAGTTTACTATAATGATTTAAATGAGCTAAACAAAAATTTAAACCCTTAATTATATTTATTGCAAAAATTTTGTGAATTGAAATGTCTTTCTGAAAAAGGTTATGGATAAAATTGTTCGTTGAATAAAATGTTTGTTGATAAATGATAATTTTATATTAATAATTGCATATAATTCGGCTCATACAAAAAAAAAAGTAAAAAAAATGCGAAAAAAAATTGATTTTTTAAAATTTTTACTTTTAACTTCCCGACTTTTCCAACAATTCATAATATTTCAAATGTTTATTTATGCTACGTTAAGTTTAAAAGCTTTTACAAATATTGCATCGAAATATTTCATAAGCATTGTTATCAAATGATAACGTCAATTTTTCCATTTTTTTTTTTCTACTCCACTAATGGCTGTGCTTAATTTATTGTTGGATACAAAGAAATTTTTTTTCAAAAATTTAAAAATTAAAAAAACAAACAAAATACAATTTTTTTCTAACAATTTCTTTATTATAATAAAGTTTATTTCTTTTTGATAAATTTAATATTGGTAATATATTAGTATCGAATAATTTGCAAACAATGATTTTACCTTGATGTATGGCCAAAATGGTGTAATATGCTCTTGTGATACGGCTATACAATATCTACAAGAAATGATAAATCAGTATTGATTAACATATAATGAATAC
>NW_018108541.1:43752-46061 GCF_000183805.2 Loa loa
AAATTGTTATCAAATGATAACGTCAATTTTTTCCATTTTTTTTTTTTTTCACTCCACAAATGGCTGTGCTTAATTTATTGTTGGATACAAAAAAATTTTTTTTTCAAAAAATTTAAAAATTAAAAAAAAAACAAACAAAATACAATTTTTTTTCAACAATTTCTTTATTATAATAAAGTTTATTTCTTTTTTGATAAAACTTAATATTGGAATATATTAGTATCGAATAATTTGCAAACAAATATATTAGTATCGAATAATTTGCAAACAATGATTTTACCTGATGTATGGCCAAAATGGTGTAATATGCTCTTGTGATACGGCTATACAATATCTACAAGAAATGATAAATCAGTATTGATTAACATATAATGAATACAAATATAATTTATCATTATCTATCGGATATCATTTGAAGCATTTTTAATTTCAAGCCTCATTGTTCGCCAATTCATCCATCTTTATCACATGATGTCTTCATTATGAATAATCATTATCAATGTCATTTGAAACTGGAAAGAATTGTCACCAAATAGTCATATTAAGCATAATTAATGTTTATGAGATATGCATTAGTAATATTGCAAGTAATATAAAATATTTCGTATTCGTTATTAAACCATTTTAATTGCTTTAAATTCATTTCCAAAACTTAAATAATGTTGAATGAAAGTTTTTTGAAACATAAAAATTGGAAATTATTAATTTGTAAATTTCATTAAAAAAAAAAAAAACAAAAAATAAAAAGTAAATGACAGATAGTAACTTACGATACGATAAAAGCAGAAAGGCTAAAGATAGATGTAAGCAGTGGAATAATCCAAACTTTTTTCAATGCCATTCTCCTTTATGCTTCATTTCTTTTTCTTAAATTTTATTTTAACTTATGCTCGTCTCTTTCATCTTAAATGAATAATTCAACAAATCAATGGCATAAATAACGATCGGACAAATCAAACGAAATAATGAAAGGAAAATGGAAAAAGGATGAAGGTAAAACGGTTGTCATCCAGAAATACGGATAATAAATGTGGGAGGTAAAACGGTTGTCATCCAGAAATACGGATAATAAGTGTGGAAGGTAAAACGATTAGTCATCCATAAGTACGGATAATACATGTGGGAGGTAAAACGGTTGTCATCCATAAGTACGGAAAATAAATATGTGTGTGTGTGTGTGTGTGTGTGTGTGTTTATCTTATTATTTATTAAATTAAACATCTGATTACGGAATGAAAGAAATGAATTAAAAAATCTGAAATGATGAAATAAAAATATTCACTTTATACACATCGTATTACCTGATAAAGAATTAATTATTCAATATTTACTGAAAATTAGAAATAAAAATTTAATGAGCATTTATTTGGGTAATTTTACAACAAATAAATTAATAATTTTTATCAATTTTAAATATTCCTCTCAACTATAATCTTTAAATTTTTTAATTTAATTCAGTACTGCTTCATTCCATTCCATTCCTTGATAATTACAGTAAATCATATATCATTTTGAATATGATCATTTGCTAATTAAGAAAATGTTTGATTCATTTTCATTAATAATTTCTTTAACTGGATTAATCACACTACTGGTGTTCATTACAAA
This sequence comes from Loa loa, assembly GCF_000183805.2. Lineage (NCBI taxonomy): Eukaryota > Metazoa > Nematoda > Chromadorea > Rhabditida > Onchocercidae > Loa > Loa loa. The sequence continues at coordinate 45,361 of NW_018108541.1, forward strand.
TAAATGTCTGAAATTGATATATAAAACAAACTAGCTAAAATTCAAATTTTAAAGATTAGAATTAGAAATGAGTCGCTTGGTGATTAAAATTTCAGTAATCAAATTAAAATCGAAATTATCTTACTTACGGGATATCTAATAAATCATAAAGTCGATATTGAAAAAAAAATGAACAAAAGAATATAGTAATATTTGTTGGAACAATACTTATTACATTTGCAATTATTCATTTCCTATTACATTTGCAATTAATCATTTCAAGTTATATTCCCAAATTTTATAATATCGAAGCTGGATTTTTGTTAGCAAGGTTTATTTGTTCATCTTATTTACATCTCAAAATAAGTCAAGATTGAAATTTAACTTTGAAAATTGGACACTTCATATCTTTTTATAACAATTTGAAAGGATGACACTTAAGAGAATTTCAAAATAAACAATTTTTTCGGCTAAAAATTGGGCTTACTAAATAAAAGAATGGGATAAAATGAGAGGAAAAAAGAAAATGAATAATTTGAATAATATTGTACGAAAAGAGAAAATGTGAATGAAAAGTATAATTTTTAAAAAAAAAGTTTGCTAATTAATTATAAAAGTTATAATTTATAGCAATAAATAATGAGGATTAGATTAATAAAAATGTAATATTTTTAAGTATGATTCTTAGCTAAAAAATGAAATGAAACTGAAATTATTACTGT
>NW_018108541.1:46435-47868 GCF_000183805.2 Loa loa
GGAAAAATATAGTAATATTTGTTGGAACAATACTTATTACATTTGCAATTAATCATTTCAAGTTATATTTCCAAATTTTATAATATCGAAGCTGGATTTTTGTTAGCAAGGTTTATTTGTTCATTTTATTTACATCTCAAAATAAGTCAAGATTGAAATTTAACTTTGAAAATTGGACACTTCATATCTTTTTATAACAATTTGAAAGGATGACACTTAAGAGAATTTCAAAATAAACAATTTTTTCGGCTAAAAATTGGGCTTACTAAATAAAAGAATGGGATAAAATGAGAGGAAAAAAGAAAATGAATAATTTGAATAATATTGGACGAAAAGAGAAAATGTGAATGAAAAGTAATTTTTAAAAAAAAAGTTTGCTAATTAATTATAAAAGTTATAATTTATAGCAATAAATAATGAGGATTAGATTAATAAAAATGTAATATTTTTAAGATGATTCTTAGCTAAAAAATGAAATGAAACTGAAATTATTACTGTATGAGTTTAATCGTTTCTTTTCAACCGTAACGGAAATGAAATCAAAGTTTCATTTATCGAACAATATTGATAAGATTGATTATAATGAGTTAAAAAGTGAAATATTGAAATATTTCATAATTAAATTTTAGATTAAAATCATTTGAATTAAATAATTTTCTAGCATTGTATTTTAACTGATAACTTTAAAATTATTTCGAAAAATTACTAAAACAGGCCAGAAGTAATGGAATTATGAAAGTTGTCGGCATATCTTCCAATATCGACTCATAAATGTCGATGGAACAAGTGAATGATTGTTTGTTAAGGTTATCATGGCAAAAAAAAAAAATTGATAACAAAGTACAGTGTCCCAAAAGTCAACGTTGGAGACATTTGAGAGAGATGCTTTCTAATTTTTATTTGAAATTAAAAATTTCGAAGATTATTTAAAACTTCTAACCTAAATTTATATACAAAAGTTTTGAAAGCATTAGAAATAGGTGTATTTAAATGGAAATTATAGACATTTTCAAGGTGACTTTATTTGCTAATTAAATAGCAACAATTGAAATGTTATTCAAATGAATCAATTGATCATTTCATAATTTTGCTTTCCTAATAAAAACATTGAGAAAGCAGAAAAAAGAAGCGCAATATGTTTTGAGAACATATTGCGCTTTTCGCCTTTTATGAAATAATAATTAATGAAAAGTTTTTACAAGAAAAAAATTTAAATAATATTTTCAGGTAAAATATAATAGGTATGTCTAAAATTGCATTTTATCAATCATTTTATTTTATAATAAATCGTCGTATTTTTCCAAAATTGCAAATAAGAAAGATATCTTTAATAAATTTAAAAATTTGAAAGATTTTAATATGTCATATTTGAATGGATGGCAATTTTTCGATAATATTTCAAAATTTGTATTGCTGTATTGAATATTAATAAG
>NW_018108541.1:48464-51955 GCF_000183805.2 Loa loa
ATTGAATATTAATAAGAATAAAGGACTGGATAACATGAATATCGAATTTGTTTGAAATTAGCTATTAGCATGGTATTTATATTGCGCATTTAATCGAATTTCTAACAAATGACCAAGCAATCATTAATAATTTATCCCAAATATTCGCTCTATTTGCGGACTTCATTTCAAACTTTTTTAAAAAAATATACGTTCATTTCAAAAAATCATTTAAATGGAATTGGACTAAAATTGAACAAATGCGATACTCGAAATGAATTAATGCTTTACTTGAAACAAAGAAGCAAAATTTTTCAAAATGAAATATAATTCGGCACCGGTAGCAATGGTAAAAAAATAAACATTTCACAAGAGATGATATAAAATTAAATTAGCAAAATAATGGAATGCATGAAATAATCATTTAACCAATTTGAAACTATTAAAAAAAACGATACATATAACAAACATTTAATTAATTTCAATTTATCAAAAAAGCAAACGATAATAATCATAAAAGGATAGAATTGATAAAATCAAAACGAATAAATTTTCTTTTTTTTATTTAAATATGTTAATATTACGATTATTAAGTTTTTACATCCTATGATGAATTAATTGAATTGTTATCTGTTAGAATTATGAGAAAATTAAAAAGATTAAAGGGAAAAAGATGCAACAGAAAGTTAGTAAAAATATTTATAAATTAGCTATAAATATTCACTGATAATGAAAAAAAAAGACCAAATCTCTAGGCTATTTTTTTTTCGAAATGGCATAATTAAGCCTAAGGTAGAATTAAAATACAGTAAGAAGATAAATGATAATTGCAATGTGAATAACAAAATTTCCTTGAAATGAAAGAAAATTGAAATTAACAAACAAATGGAAATGGATTACTTCATGAATTGAACTTTTTTTTCAATTATTCTGCTAAATCTTCTAAAATTTTAAAAGAGAAAATTGTTTAGTTTGTTGAAATCGACAAAATGTAATGTTTTAAATGAAATTCTGAAATGAATATCTCTAATCTGTTGTTATCAATGTGTTTATCATAATGACAATATTTAGTACAGTTAATAAAATTGATATGAAAATTTATGTCTATAAAAAAAAAAAAAATTCATAGATTTGAATAATTGAAGGGTAATTTGAATCGTGCTAATGAATTGTAAAACTTCTCCTATAATTTCAAAAATCATTGTTTTATAGTTAGATCAAATCTTTCTTTGCCTTCTCAATTTGATTCGGAAATTCAGATTTGATGAAATGTTTTGCAATAGGTAACGATTCATTTGCTGAAATAATCTAAAATACATTAAAATATACTCATATATTAAATCTGCTGATAATCAATTAAAGTTTCCAATCGATTGATCAGAATGATACCTTGGTGATAAATATAGGAAACAAATAAAAATATAAGCAAGAGGTTAAAAAAAAAAGAAAAATAGAATTTTATTTAAAGTATACAACATTGAAATACAGTTTTTATTTTTTAATTTTAAAAATTGAAAAACAAAAAAAGTGATATAACAAAACATACCGTATTTTAATTTCTGTTTGTTTGCAACATTTAAATCAAAAAGATTGCATACTGCAAGCGATTGATTTCCAGAATTTTGTTTCAAAATTATGGTACTTGATGTATTTATTCCTAATTTCTCGTCCATTTCAGGTTTTATCGGACAATTATAGGCCAATAATGAATGTGTAGCGTCATTAGGAAAGCATTTTAATCCTGCAATACTAACTGTAAAAATCATTTATTGGTTGTATTTACAACAATCATCCTTCTGTACTTAAAGAGGATTTTAATGAATGAATTATTGAAATTCAAAATTGAACTTCTTAATATCTTTTGGCCATTTATGATTAACGATTCAAAACAAGCAGAAAGTTGACAATTACACCTGTTGAATTGGTAGTGACACATGGCATAATGTCAATATTATGCATCGTTGATTTGTTTGTTTTCAGTAATGTCTCATCATTTCCCTTAAATTCAACATTTTTGATCGTATTCATCAAAATATGATTTGTTGATATAATATCAATGATAGAAGGTGATAATGATACCAATGACTGATTATTGCTTGCTTCAGTAGCTACAGTATTAACTGAAATCGAAATTCTTTCTGGTTTAGATAATGAAGGAGGAGAGAGTGACATTATTTGTCCTGTGATATCAATAGTTGATGAAGAAATAGGTAATATCTTTGAACAATATGTTGATGATCCATTCAATGATCTAAAAGTAACTGTGACATAATCATTTGGTTAATATGAAATTTACTTTAGATAGAAATGAAAAATTCTGATATAATTAAGCTAAAATTGAGTGATATGGAAAAGAAAAAATAACGTTTGTAATTTAAAATAGTTAAAAAATAAAAAAGTAAACAAGTGACAATTTAAAATAGTTAAAAAATAAAAAAGTAAACAAGTGACAATTTAAAATAGTTAAAAATAAAAAAGTAAACAGGTGACAACTAACATATTACGCAGCTTTTTGAGCAATTCATCACCTTTCATTATCATTACTTCCCGTTCCTTCTTAGACAATCCAGTATGCTTGTAATTTAAGTGCGTAATTAATCTGCAAAGTTTGTATGGGGGCGAATATTTAAATAATGAAATTGAATTAAATTTATACTTTAGAATAGAATCAAATGTTTGATCTAAATGTTGCACCGAAATTAAAGAATCGTATTTATGCAAAAAAAAAAAAAAAATGAAGAATGTTAATTAGAAAATATGGTGCTTAAAAAAAAAAAAGATAATAAAATGATGAAATGATCTAACAAATTATTATACCGAGAACACTAAATGAAAATGAAAATAAAGGTAATGAAGAAAAAAAAGAAATCTGTTAATTAGCCCGCATTATTTATATCAAAGAGGGCATTTAAATGAAAATTATCAATGATTATCATATTGAAATAAGTTAAATTATTGAGTTAATAATGATTTTTTTTTAAAGCAATTATTATCATTACACGAAAGTATTAATTATGTAATTTTATCTGTTAACAAATCATATCATATCGTGTACTAACCATTATTAATTAATAATAATATTAATAAAAAGTGAAGAGTTAAATTGAATTTCAATACAAAATGATTAAAAAATACTTGAAATGATAATTAAATAGTAATTCAATTTATTGCAAAAATATGTTTCAAAATGTATTCTCACTATTTGTTAATGAAAGCATACTTTCGTCTTTCAGCATATGAATCCAAACATCCATCAATTGTACATCGATATGGATTATTAGCTCGTTTATGTTCAATAGCATGACGTGTTAACATGCAGCGATTTTTAAATCTTAAATAATTTATTCCAGATTTGTCATATTCATTATAGCCATCAATCTTGGTACTACTGCTTTATTATTATTACTATTATTATTATTATTATTATTATTATTATTATTATTATTATTATTATTATTATTATTATTATTATTATTATTATTATTATTATTCATTATTATTATTATTATTAT
>NW_018108541.1:52160-58016 GCF_000183805.2 Loa loa
TTATTATTATTATTATTATTATTATTATTATTATTATTATTATTATTATTATTATTATTATTATTATTATTATTATTATTATTATCATTATTATTATTATTATTATTATTGTTATTGCTGTTATTATTATTATTAATTATTATTGTCAATTATTTGTTTTCATTCCTTTTTCTGCTATTTTGGAAAATAAAACGAGTAATAAATAAGTAGTAATTATTAAATGACAAGATAGCCTACTTTTGTCCACATTTTTGGCATGTTAATGCCATCATTTTTTCATAACTTGACATTTGACGTCGACGAGTGTTATCCGCAACTAACGTTGGCACAATATATGACGTTTGGTCTTTTGTTTCATCCAATAAAATTTGCTTAAAAAAATTACCATTCTTTTTTCTGTCTAATAAATATGCTATGATCAAAACAATAACAACAATATAATATGAATTCAAAAACTTACATTCGCTGAAAAGTGAGAAATTTCGTGTGACAAATTTTCCATAAATTGAACATTATTCTCAAGATTGGTATTACCATTAATTTTTTGTCCTTCATTTTCACTACAGTATTTCGAATGACAGTCATTTTTCCACCTAGTAGGATTTACCGTATCCGAAGTAATTTCCGTTGAAAACAAACTATCATCCTTAATATCGCGCTTGAATAGGAATTAATAATTGATTATTGCATGTAATATAAGATGGAGAAAAAAAAAAATTGGAGCAAAAAGTAATTAGTGTAAGTGAAAAAAAAAATCTTAGAGAATAAAAAGTTCATTTTTTTTAAAATTTATTACTTACAAGCTTAATTTCAAGGTTAGAATTTGATGAAGAATTGAATTTTAAATTAAAAAGTTTAATTTCAACCTTAACTGAAATTGTTCCTGATCCGAAAGTACTTGTCGAATCATCAATCGGTGCTTCCTTTTCCTAAATTTTAAAATTTTTGGGAAAAATTATTTCACTCATACTTTTCTTATTAACATAATTTTTTCAAACCTCATATTCTAAATTGCGATAACAATTGGTGTTTTTGGAGGAGCATAATGATGTATCGGAATTTGTTGATCCACTATCACTCATATTCCAGTAAAAATCAATATCTTGATGCGGAAATGCTATAAACTATTGATTTGATAAAATACAACCTGATTTGTTAAACTATTGATTTGACAAAATACAACCTGATTTGTTAAACTATTGATTTGACAAAATACAATCTTAAAAAAGGCAAAAAAAAAAGTCAAATAATCATAGTTTAATTGAAAATTTTTGATGATATTGATAATTTTTATTAAACCAATAGCAAAAAATATTCCAAAATTAAAATCTCTCAAATTTAGGAAATTCTCAATCTAATCTTAATTTTAAAAAATAAACTATAAAAACTAACCATAAGTAACAATTACAACCTTTTCCTTCTCTATTGAAGTGATACATGATCGAAAATGATCATTGAACATTTGTGATAAATCTTCATTTGGATGTGAACTTTTTAAATGAATTATGAAACTATAAAAAAAAAAGGAAGGTTCAATGATCGATGAATTATTTGAAAAATTTTTTCAAACAAAATTTTATATAAAATATTTTTGTTACTTATAGCAAAAATTGGCATTGAAAAATTTTTATGTAAATTAAATTAAATATAACTAACCTTTGTAATGTAAATATATATGCGTTACAAAATGTGCATTTGAAAGATAAAACATGCGATGTCACATCCTGCAAATGTCATTCAATTGTATCGTATCGTTAATGCTTTAGAAAGAAATGATTATATTAACATCATTTAATTTTTTTTTAAATTTATAATTCTAATTAAATCTAATTTGTTGACTGTTACAAATATCCATTAAATTTTTTTTCAAAACAGCACTTCGTTACAAATAAACAAAACAATTTTCTTTGAAGATACCTCATAAAAAGGTACATTCAATGAAATTGGTTTAATCATTTTTTGATTTTTTATTCCTACAAATCGTTTATTTATTCTTGTGGAGCATAAATAAGATGAAACCAGATTTCTTTCATCTCGCAACTTTTGATTATTCCACTGAAAAAAAGCATAATGAAATATTAAAAAAGCATTTAACATTGCTATTACTTTTTTTTTTTAAATGATTTATCAAATTTTTAGGAAAATATGAAAAGTTATAACTATGAGAGTGAAAAATTTTTAATAACAATATTTTGAATTTATTCAATAATATGATCTAAATTTAAGATATGATTATCATTGATATGATATGCAATTTAAATAGGTTATAATAGCATTAACATAACCTTTCGTTGTTTCGTCGTCCACTTCATATCAATCCTATTCCTTAACAAAAATGGTCAAAGCATTTTGCAATAAACTATAGGAAAATTTGTGAAAAAGATAAGAAATTAAACGATTATTTTAAATTGTAACTGATAAAATCATTTGTGAAATAAATCTATTTTATAATTGTGTTTAATTATAATTCAAATTTTAATTGGTGCTTAAAATTTTGACAAAAATTTGAAATATTATAGTTTATGTTAAACGATTGTTCATTCATTGATTTGGATAATCAATCATGTATGTAGCGAAGGAAAGAAAGAGAGAGAGAGAGAGAGAAAAAAATCTCTTGGAAGGTAAGTAAATTGAATAATTTTGATAGATAAATTGATTGATAACTTAAATTAGAAATAATTGGATAATTAATAATATAGTAAAGTAAAATCAAATAATCCTTTAATGTATTAGCCAATTTTGAAGAAACTAGAAAATGTTATCAAAAATTTCAATTTCTATCTAAGCAATTCATGAAATTAATTCAAAGCTAACCTTTCCTGTCACATATCATGACAGCATGATTTTACAACCTGAAACAAAATTCTGGAATAGTTAGCAAAATTTCATGGAATTATTACAAGTAAGGAATAATGAGCGGAATTGATCACCAAAAAATTCTGTAATAATTACCCGTAAATAGAAAGAATATTACAATAGCACAGATGGTATTGCAGTGATACTGATAAGATGAACAATTATTCAGGATGTTTTATGAATTTATGATAAAATTGATAAAATCCGAGTTAAAAAAAATTCCGTTTCCTTTAAATACCAATAATGCATATAAGTTAACATCAGTTTAATTAAGCAATATTAAAGAAAATCTGATGATGTTTTGTTTCTCATCTACTTATGAATGATAAGTGTGATAACGAAAGCAATAGGAACGATTGAAATTATTTTTTTTTTTTTGAAAAGACTAACTTTAATGATTTTAAACAGAAGGAATGCCATGATAACGATAAAAGGTGACAACAATTGATTCCATAAAATACCATCGAATACAATGGAAAAATTTAAGGGAAATTTGTCAAACTGGTTATTGATAACAAATGATTATCAATGAAATGAGCAATTTGTTCACATTGAATAGTTGAATAATGTCAACGAAAATTATTCGTTTATCAATTGATTGAAATGAAATCAATCAAACGGATTAAATTTTGCTTTCGAATTTGGCATTCTTGAAAGAAATCAATTTAAAATTTATATATCACTCCATGAATGCTTCTTTTTCCATTTTCTAATTTTACAAGATGATACCAAACGTATTGATTGATCTTTCTTTGCTTTTTCTGTTAATTGAAATTTGAATTTAACAAATTCAATTGTTAGTAATAACCAAAGATCATCATATAAACATGATAGTAATTCGAGAAATTGTGGCCTAATTTTTTCCCGTTTCTATGGATTGAAATTTCGATTTCATATGAAATCCTTATATCACCATAGATCAAAGATTAAATAGTATTTTGGTATGATTAAAAATCAATTAAGACTTTTTTAATAAAGAATTTGGGCAATGTTAAGAATTGAGTTAGTTATACTGGACGGAAGAAATTACTGATAATATCACACATGAAATTATTCCCTTCAAATTAAATTATTTTAATCATTAACATATAGCAAAAATTCTTATAAATTTAGTATTGGAAATAACAAAAATCTCTCACTAATTCAATGATATTATCATAAGCATAAGCTTATCAGTGCTATATATAGCTTGTATAAAATGATAATTAATGAGGAATACAATTACAATATGAAATTATAAATTACAACAATTTTATAGTCGCATTATCTGGACTTCGTTCTTTTAATATACTATTTAATTCCGCCTTACAGTTTTCTGTTCATTTTCAGAATCCACGAATAACAGTGATTTAAACCGGAACGGTTTTAACCTTAAAGGTTTACGGATGAATTCCGTAAGATTTATATATTTACTTGTCATCTGCTTCCGCTAAAAGATTAGCATTCCTCAGATTATAATATTCATTTTGGTTTCAGTTCATTTCATTTTAATGTATACGTACTTTTTTTTTTTTAATTCCTATTCATTTATGGCAATCATTACCGATAATATTATAACACTTTTGGTATTAATATCCGGAAAAAAGGATGAGAAAAGGAAATGTCATTTCGGATAGAATCAACAGAAACAATATCAACAATGTATAACTGTCACCATAAAACAGGTATTCATTATTATTCATCAAATGTCACTGCAATTAATAAGCTATCATAGTTTAATTAAAACTTTATGAATGACAAAAAAAAAAGAAAACTGAAAGCAGAAGAGTTGTGATAGGTTTGGGATAGAAAATTGACAGAAATAATATTTACGTTAATCTTCTTCCAGTCCTTCTGCTGCCTTTTCATTCCCTCCATACATTTTCCTGATGCATCATCGGCTATTTGCATATTCAATAAATTTACATTTCAACGTACAGACACACACAGGCACACACACACACACATATACATACACACACAGACATGGACAGACACATTCATGCAGAATGTATAATTGATATATTCCAGCATATATCCCATTCCTTTGACCATTCTCACAATTCAATTCCCAATCCAAAGTGAGCATAATTTGAATTGCAATGAAGAAAGAGAAGGAATCGATCAGGGAAATTTGCATAATCTGAAAAACGCTTTTTCCAGAATTTTCCCTATGCTACTATTTCATGAATTATTTGCTTATCTCCAATGCAACTATTGTCACATTACGCTATCTCATTCATTCTCTTCCGTACCAGAACTGTATCATCCTACTTACTTTCTTTTGTACCAGACTTATACCACTCTAACTTATTCATTCCTCATTCGAAACTATATCATCCCATTTGTTTCATTTCTGTATCCGAATCATAACCATCCGATTTGTTACATACCGGATACATCATCTCATTCGTTTCTGTCATATACTAAAACAAAATTGGCTGATTCATTTTGTTTTTTTTTTTGCACCAGAATTTGAAAAAACAAGTGAAAATAAAATTAGTTGAAGTGACCATTGGCCATTTTTTTTTTTTTTTTTAGAAAAAGAAAAGAAAAAATGAAGAGAAAAAAGAAAAAAATTCCTCGACCAATAATATGTAAACATTCATTTTCGTTAATAAAAAAAAAAAAAAAACTACAAAAAAAAAAATTATTTCGTTCCTTTCCAATTCATTGTGATTATTTAAATGTAAATTCTTGAATAGAAATGAAATTTTAATCAGGAAATTGATTTAACATTTCAATAATACTCCATCAATTGATCATATCAGAAAATGCTAAAGAAAAAAAAAAAAATAATTAATTAAGTGTTCTCTACCTGGTGTACAATGTTCTCATAATTATGTCTGTCAACGTACTTTTCTATCCATTTGTACTTTTCATTTTCAATTTCATATAAATTCTATTTACATTTTCTTTCATATTTTCCGAAATCGAACTGAAATTGACCTCTGTAATGCAGGTCACTTATAGATTCTGAAACTTGAGGTATACAATACAGGTGACCTGTTTTTTTCCATG
>NW_018108541.1:58319-61691 GCF_000183805.2 Loa loa
GAGAGAACAAGATATTTAAAGTTTAATTGATATGTCACATTAGCATATCGATAATGTCATTTCACATAATATATAAACAAATAAAATATCTCAAAACAAACAACAAACATCCAATCAATGGAACATTATTATTTATCAAATGTAATAAAAATTAGACCAAAGCTTTATCAATTTTAACTGATAATATTATCATAAAGTTAGCTTTAATGTATGAATCAATTCATATTTCTGCATATCATCTTATTCTCGATATTGTTAAATAATCATGAAAATGATATGTCGAATGATGACGATCTTGTCTTTCTTCATTTTACATTCAGATAATCATATGTAAAGTCAACTAAACAATTTTATCATTAATTTCAATGATTATTAAGTTACCAATTAATGAATCATCCAATTATAATTTCAATAATTCATTAAAACTAATGGCTAATACTTCTCTTTAAGATTGATGTTTGATATTAAAATCATTTAATTAATACTATGCAAAAATTACTAATTAATTACTAAAAGTTTTCTTTTTCGCAATTTTTATTTTATTTCTTCGGGAAAAGAAAAAATTCAAAAATCAAATATTTAATATGTAACTTTTGAAATTTTCCATTGACGAATCTCGAAAATTTCACTTTCTTCTTCCAAACAATCTCTCAGGCCATAATGTAAGTTGAGGATCATTAAACCATGGCACAAATATACCGTCAAAATTACTGCCAAAAAAATTCGGCTTCAATGGAATCAATGGTGGCATCGTATCTAAATTACGTCGCGTAATCTTATCAAAGCCTAAAGTTGGCCCGATAGTTTCCGATGTTGGAGAAGTTACAGTAGTAGAAATAGTGGTACTAGTAGTGTTAATAGCATTAAGAGTAGTAGCAGTAGTAGTACTAGTAGCAGTAGTAGTAGTAGTGGCAATAGTAGTAGTAGTAATAGTATTGGTAGCAGTAGTAGTACTAGTAGCAGTAGTAGTAGTAGTAGTATTGGTAGTAGTAGTAGTAGTAGTATTAGTAGTAGTAGAAGTAGTAAGAGTAGTAATAGCAGAAGTGCTAGTAGCACTAAGAATAGTAGTAGTATTAGTAGTAGTAGTGGTAGTAGTACTAGTTGAAACAGTATCAGTAATAATTGTAACAACAATATTGCTAACTGTATTTCGTGTCAATAAAAGTGGTGTTTGAGTTGTGGTAGCTTGACCTGAAGTTTTTGCAACTGTTGGAGATGCAAAACTCAATATTACAGCATATGAATTATTACCAAACTCAAATTGTGAATCATTTCCTGTTGAAGGTGATAAATGTGATGATGATAGGGTGGTGGAATGCTGAAATGTGTCATCTGATATAGATGTGATCGGTATAGGATTAAGCAACTGATGAGTTGTTGTCAATGATTTTAATGTATTAAAATTAATTAATTTATTAATTTGTTTATCAAAATTGGTCTTTGAACGAGCCGAATATCGTCTTATCGAGAATGGTTGATATGCCTCAGTTACAGTAATATTTGGTAATACTTTTTCATTACTTGGTGATAGTACTGTTACGAATAATTGATGATTTGCCTTTGTTGTCGATTGAAATTGATTTACTTCGTGTTTTTGTTCATAAATGTTTCATTTTTAATTCTATGATTATCATTGATTGCCGATTTTTGATAAATCTCATCGGTTTTCCGATTGAATCCTTCAATGATCCTCATCTTTATTCTATCATTTGAATCATTTGCTACAAATTGATTTTGATTTCCTTTAATTCCATTTTTTATCAGTGAATATAACTGTCCATTTTGGATAGATTCTACGAAACGTTTCCCATTCAATGATATTCTTTGATCCGATTCAACGGAATGTTTTTCCGGAAACCTTGTTGAATTTGTTATATCACCATCATCTACATCATCCACATTACTTCTCAATTCCGTTCCTTTCGCTAGTACAGATGTCGCAGCATTAGCTTGCAAATGTGACATTAATATTGGATTTATAATACTTACTGCTCGTGGGAAAGCAATATAGGTTGGCTTAGTTGTTCCAGTATAAATATTGCCTTTAGGCAAAAAATTATCAGTAATTTGATGAAATCGAAAATTATCACCTTTGGAATTGTCTACAAATGTCGTCTTATCAAATAATTGAATAATATTGGTGTTATATTCAGAAAGGTTAGCATTTATATGTTGGAGAAATTCATTAACCTTTCCAATATACCTTCTTAAACTATCAATATCTTTTCTAATTTTTAAAATTTGATTAAAAATTTCCGTATTACTACGAAAAAATCCTTCCCTTGATTGATCCACATATGTTTCAGAATATAATTCATTTCTATGATTAATTAAAAAATTCGAAATTTTGCTATTTCTTTGAAATATTTGAGGCATCTGAGTAAATTTAACATTTGTTACTTTACTCGAATCATTATCAGTAAGATCAAGTGTAATATGTCCAGCATATCCATTATAACGATACTGTTGATCTTGTGATATTATCGTAATAGGTTTTTTATTAATTACTGTTGCATGAATATCATCAGCAGTATTGTTGATATCCATTTTAATACGAATATCCGTCATCGTTTCATCTAAAATATATTCATTTAATTTTTGATTTAATCTAATTTATCATATTCATGTTATTTTTTAAAATATAAAATGAAAAAAATTGATGAATTCAATTCAATTTAATTTCATTTTATTTCTTTCATCCATTTTCAAGCTTACCCAAAATTATCATTTTACTATTGTTAACGGTTTATTCAAATAAGTAACTCTTAAAAATGTCAGTTATTACATTATACCATTTTATTAATTTATTCGAAATACCGATATCCAAGCATTAACCATAATCTATGAAATATTAATAAACGTTTGGGCTTTGCTAAATTCTGCCATCGTATATTTATCCGTTAGGAACAAAACTTTTCTTGGCTAAACTTAATCATCCTTTAGTATTTGTCTCATTAGTGATCTCTTCATAAATGTCAATTCTCTGTCATCTTCTCAATCACAATAAGGTGCCTAAAATATTTAAAAGCAAAGGAAAATCACAAAAATGGGAATTGAAAAAAAATAAATAAATAAACAAACCATGCGGGACAACAATGCGTGTCCTGTTGATGTCATCGCCGATCGTATATTGACCTGTTTTCTTGTCGTAAAACAACGATCGTTGATCAGGTCGAATATCCCGAGAGGATTTGAAACGATTTTTATAAAAAATTCTAGTTGGGATAGGATATAATTGCGCTTTATCGCGCTCACTCGTATTTTGATGTTGCCGTTGTTGTTGTTGTTGTTGTTGTTGTTGTTGTTGTTGTTGTTGTTGTTGTTGTTGTTGTTGTTGTTGTTGTTGTTGTTGTTGTTGTTGTTGTTGTTGTT
>NW_018108541.1:61986-65283 GCF_000183805.2 Loa loa
GTTGTTGTTGTTGTTGTTGTTGTTGTTGTTGTTGTCTGTTGTTGTTGCTGTTGTTGTTGTTGTTGTTGTTGTTGTTGTTGTTGTTGTTGTTGTTGCTTTTGATGTTGTTTCGGTTGTGGTAAAAGAATAATTTCATCATAAACTGGTTCAGCTATCAAATGCGCATTTGTATTCCAGGGATAATCCAGAAAAGATGCTGTGTTTGGGAAAAAATATTGTCCAATCGTTATTTGACGTTTGACAGCTAAAGTGCAAATTTGTTAATATCACATTATAATTTTAAAATTCAACAAACAAATTTTATTTGATGTCAGAATTTTAGTTTCTGAAATTTTAAATTATTCGAAAATTCGGAAACGCTCTATTTGTACCTTTTTTTTTAATTGCAAAGATTAAAAAAAGTTATTCTATTCAACGAACCTCCCATAACATTATCATTATTAGCAATAATAAGTATAAGTAAAGCGGAAAATTTGATTTGCTGATAAATTTGATAATTTGAAAACATTGGCAAATTTCTGAAATGAAATGATTTAATGCGAAAACTTTTTCTATCATCAAGACTGAATTGTGGAGTATAAAATAATTTATCCGATATCTTTTTCGAATTAATTACAATAGATAATATTATTCGATACTTTGATCACCCGATCGCATAAATGATGAAATTTCAACAGAATTTATCATATCACAATCATACTGTATTGTTAAAATCATCTTATCGCTTAAAGTAAGCTGCGTGGAGAAAATACACGAAACATTAATAAATTAATGCAACTGCTGATTATCAAATCAATAAATTAATATAACTGCTAATTATCAAATCAGATTATCAAATCAATAAATTAATATAACTGCTGATTATCAAATCAGATTATCAAATCAATAAATTGATGTAACTGCTAATTATCAAACCAGATTATCAAATCAATAAATTGATATAACTGCTAATTATCAAATCAGCAGTTACATTAATTTATTTATTACAATAATAACATATACAACGAGCAGTTATAGTAAATAATATTACATTTACAATAATGATGATTGGAATTATTTGAACTTGTAAAAATAAATCAACCAAATGAAAATATGGTAAATCTCGGGAAATATTATCCTATAACAGGTTATTAGAAAGATTTTGAACTTCTAATGGTAAATAAAAGTCAATGTGTTGTTTAATTTTATTGTTGTAATTAATATTATTGTTGTAATTCGTTTATTGTTGTAATTAATCAATTCGTTTTATTGTTGTAATTAATAAATTGTTGTAATTAATAAATTATTCAATATTCATCATCTTTCATTTATATTAAAATTAGATTCCATACAGATTCTTAGTTATTAGCCACTTTCTACATATACGTTTAATTTGACATTACCAAATAAATGATATCACATAAATACATTTATCACATTTTGAAGTTAAATATTAATAATATTAGCTGAATATTACAATAATTTATTATTATATTTCATTTAGAACAACAAAATATTTTCTGATAGAATTTTAAAACAAAAAAAAAAAATTACGACAAATTTTTTTCTACCAAATAACATTGTATAGCATTTGAAGTATGTATTACTTAATATAAAATCCAAAAATTACTTAAATATTCAAAATATTATAAACGTTTTTCAGTTATTAAATTAAAATAGCACAATTTTGTCAATGGAATGCACCCAAAATTGAACATTAATGATGCTTGAAACTTCAATTATTCTAACCTATTACTATCTCATCAAAATATAATCATTAATTTTCAATGTCTATCATTAATGATTTAAATAATTTCATGGATTACAGAAATTCCAAATCTTAAAATATGATTAATTATTTTTTAATTCCTAAATTCTTATATTTTTCATAGCAATTCTATTAAAACATCAGCAGCGTAGTAGAAAATCACATTTTGAAAAATACAATGATAAAAATCGTAATAAATATTTTAGGATGTTATCAAGAATGATAAGATCAAAAAGATGGGATAATTAAAAGTTTATTTAAGATAACAATTCATGTAATAAAAAAAAGGTAATTGAGAGAATCAGTGATAAGGAATAAGAAAAGTTCTAATTAGAATTCAATAGTTTCAATTTCATTAATTTCCCTTTATTAAAAGTATTGTACTGCATCTTTTTTGCCCTTAATAATTTCATCAATCCCAACTTGATGAAAATTAAAATTCTTTTATCAAAGTACTGATATTCAAATCGATATTATTTGCATTGATCATTAATTTATGCAAATAGCAGAAGCTAAATTATCTTATACCTAAATTTACATTAATCTATCTGTACTGATAACATTTTTTTTTAGCTTCAATGTTAGAGAGAAATTTTATGTCGCAATTTAAAGCAAAAAAAAAATCTTAGAAATTAAATTTATAAAAATGATATATTTTAATGAGCAAATTTGAATAATATAAAGTGATAAAGTGATAAATATATAATGTTTGTTAATGATATCAGTATTGTTTCTCGTTTTTTTTTTTTTTTTTATTTTATTATAAGAGAGTTTGAGGTAAAACAATTTGAGAGATTCAAAAATACAGTACTATTTCCTTTCTGTCTAATCATTTACTCTAACAATTACTTGATAAAGTTTTGTTTCAAAAAGATCAATGCATACATATTACTTACCCATCTTGCTTGTCACTTTTTTTGATCAATACTACAATTATACGATATATGTAATTACTATATTTCAACAATTTTATTTCCTATTTCATAAATTCCTACCATTCTTCAATGCATTTTACTAATTAACTTACGGTGTATAATTTATGATAAGATGGAATTTTTAGGTTTCATACTATTAGCATTATTCTCGTATACGGTATAGTGAAATTTGGTGTGAAATTAGGTATATTAATTCTTATTTTCATTTTCCAATATAGTATAATAAACATAAAACAAAAGAGGAAAAATTTTTCGCTCCAATTATCTCTTATCAATATTTAAATTATTCTAATGCGAATACAAGTCAATAAAGAAAAATATCAATGATATTGAAGTTGCGGTGATTACATTCACTGATAACCGATTTTCAAACAATTTCCATCTAATTTATCACAAACGATCATAATTGATCATTTATCTGATAAGCAATAATAAAAAGTATATCCATTATATGTTTTATGATAAATTATAATTTTGAATTTATTTTAAAGCTACAAAATTTAATATTGACGAAAGTATAAAGTAAATGTAGGAAAATTACGAAAAAAAAGTCCGTGATATTTGATTTCATGAAAGATAAAATGAATGAATATGACAAGGATGGAAAGATTTAAA
>NW_018108542.1:0-3088 GCF_000183805.2 Loa loa
AATAAGTGTAGTCTTTAATACACAGTCAAGTTTTTTTTTTTTTTTTTTTTAGATTAAATGTATACAAATTTCACCGCTTAAATTCATTATTCATTCCCGTGCTTAAATAGTAGATGAAAGTAATGTTTGTCATAACTTGAACAGATGACAAAAACGTTTCTGTCATATAACTTGAAAATAGTTATTAGTTTTCTAGTCTTTCATACACTGATTTAAATCATTTTGTAAACGTTTGATGTTACAGTTGAGCGAAGAAGGCGTTACAATATCAATGATCGTATAAAGGAATTGGGACTTATGCTTCCCAAAAGTTCATCCGAGTGAGCGTTTCGAAATTTGCAAAAGATTCCTTTTCTTGTCTATCATCTAATTTTTTTTTACTTTGATTTTTTTTTTTAACCTTTATAAGTTATACAAACGAGTTCTTTCCAAAGCATCATTTCGAGCTATTTTAATCTTTGAACCAATATTTCAAAGAAAATCTTTGAAATATTGGCTGTTTTTCAGAGAACTGAAGCTAAATAAAGGAACTATATTGAAAGCTTCGTGTGACTATATCCGGCAACTGCAAAAAGATCGTGAATTGATGTTGCGGCAACAGCAATACCAAGCAAGGTTGGAACAGGCAGCACGGATGTACGCTGAACGGGTTAAAGTTAGTAAATTTCGTTAATTTAATTAGTTCTGGTTAATACTGTATTTCACCATGTTTGGTAAATTTTATGAATTAGCTCTGAAAATTCCAAGCTACTTATTTATTAATTCTTTGTGTCTACCATACATTGAGGTAATCTTTCAATAGAAAAAATTTTCCAGTAGCTTTACTAGTTAAAAACTGGTAAAGCACTTATATTTTAGTTGTTAAGATTGATTTCGATTATATCTTACAATTAAGAAAAATTTAGAACCATGTATTTGACCGTTTCCTTATTCATATTTTTAGTGTTGTAAAATTTGTGTAAATTACAGGAGCTTGAAAATCATTTGCAAAAAAATGGCATTGCTATACCACCAGCTTCGGTAAGTTTGCCACCGATACCACTATCATCATTTTCAAGCGATGTACGATCAATAAAACAAGAGCCATTCGATGAAATTCCTCCTTCACCCTCTCATACGCCGTCT
Source organism: Loa loa (assembly GCF_000183805.2). Classification (NCBI taxonomy): domain Eukaryota; kingdom Metazoa; phylum Nematoda; class Chromadorea; order Rhabditida; family Onchocercidae; genus Loa; species Loa loa. The sequence continues at coordinate 1,126 of NW_018108542.1, forward strand.
AATTGTATTGTTCGTATTTATATCATTGTTTATTTTCTTATAGCTAGAAGTAATGTTCTTAATAGCTTAGATGGATTTGCACATTGAAATATTTTAATCATTTTTACTGTTGATATAATAATCCTTGACGATGTAAAGTAAGCGAGAAAAAAAAAAAGCAAAGTTGATCGGGATATTTTTTTCACTTCCTGATTTGCTTTCAGAACTCTACTGGATTTGTGTCACAGTTAACTGATACAACAGCTGCCATTTCAATCAATAGTCCAGTATCCACTCTGAATAACCGTCAAGATGGTGGTTCATTTTTGAGGTATATTTTTAAATAAACGACTAATGACGTATCTCACTAAACTGGCTTTATATTGATAGTTTCAGTGCAACAGATAATCCATATTCTACAAATACCTTTACTCAGTCAAATACACCGTCACTGAATTCGCAACAACAGGGATTTCCAGATCTTATTATGGATGATCTGAATGCAATGCGTTCTATTTTACTAGGTTTTTTTTTTAATTCCAATTTATTTCTTTTTTTTTCTTGTTTTCTTTTCTTACTAAATATCGACTCCTAAAATGTTTGTCTGTTTCACTTTTAAATCTACTTTATTAAAATGGATTTACAGGATGATCCGATGATATCAGCAGCTGGAACTGGGCCATCACCATCAACTAATTTGAATAATCAATTGTCACCCGACATACTATGGGATCACACCAATTTTTCGCCGGATAATCAGCACAGTCAAACAGCTACAGCCAATACCTATCATCAGCAAGCCAATATGGATTTCACTTGAATACGCTATCCTTGTTTGAATATTTTTTGACAATTCTAAAATTTCAAATATTCCTATGATTGAGTACTTGGTCCTGTTATTTTCAAAGAACTTCATTTTATTTCGTGAATACAATGTTCATTTTACACATACTACCCCATTTCCTCTTGTTTATATATATATATATATGTAGATGCGTTTATCTGCATATGTTAGAAGACCAGAAATGTTTTTTCTAGCTGTTAATTTTTTCTTTTTTTTTGATTTTGTACAGGGTACATATACGGGATTTTGCTCTGCGGGACTGACGAACTGGTTGTGAAAGGAAATTGAAAAAGAATTCATTTTTTTTTCCTCTTTTAACTGCTCTTGTTAATAGTTTTAATATAACATTTCCGCATTTTGCAAAAATAATAATCCCGCACTGTAAAAATGTTAGACCCGGAATTGACAATTTTCAGGAATTTCATTCATGTTGTGTGTTGTCGGGTTTTCCTTTTTTTTTTTTACTTTATCAGGTATTTTGCCAATTGTAATTCAGTTTTTGTTACTTTTTGCAAAAAATTTCTTTCCGTCATACTTTTGACCCCATTAATTTGTGCTGTTATGGGTTTAAAAATTTGTAAGTTTACAAGCGATATAACTATCGCGGTGTTAAATCAACAGATTGCATTAATCAAACCACTTATTGAATTTTTAACTTCTGAAAAAATCCTTTTACTTGGTAATTTCGGATTTCAAAATCCCAGTTTTCATTATTTTTATAGTTAACATCAAGTAAGTAACATTCAGGATTGATCCATAACAAAATTAAATTTAACTTTCTACCTTTCATTGGCATAGACCATAATATATGAGGAACATTTTTGTCACCATTTAGTATCATTTATATTCATCATTTGCAGGCTATCCAAAGTTTCTAATTTCATTTTGGTGGCAGGTTTTCTAGATTGTCTATGCTGATTCGTACAAAAACAATGCCTTTTTTTTATTGTGAATTACTTTTATTTTTTATTTCTTGCAAATTGAATTTCTCATTTGTCCACTTTTCCCGTTTTTTTTCCTTTTATTTATTTATTTTTATTTTTTTTAGTCTGTAAATATATGTGAATGGATTTTTGTTTTCCCTCTTTCTCGATTTAATATCAAAAATGCGGGATATGAGACTTTTTCTTTTTCTTTTTT
>NW_018108542.1:3431-9271 GCF_000183805.2 Loa loa
CCTCCCTCAAGAAAAAAAAAAAAAAAAGAAAAAAGCAATTCACTTTGTTTAATTGCTCTTCTCGTTCTTTCAGTAATTTATTTCGAATTGGCTTCCTGGTGACATATCGTGTCCCATCTGGACGTCTTTTAATCTGAAACATCATCTTTGTCTAAATTCAATAAGTAACGATAACATTAATCAAATGTCAAGCATGATAAGGTCAAGCTTTTACAAATTTCGTAAGACTTTTTTTGAAAATGTTTTAAATGGTGATAATACAGAAGCCAAATTTTACTGATAATTTTCACTCGTTATTTTAATAATTTCAATTTTAGCAAATCAAATATGACTGCTTTCAATTTTTTTTTCTCATTTAATTTATCAGCTCAAATCATTTAATTCATAATTTTATACGCTCAAATATGACAATAATATCAACTGTGAAATCACATTAATATTCTACTCTAATAACTTTTGAAATACCACTATATTGTTATTACTGTTGCTTAATACAACAATCATAATTAAACTGAATTAGATGAGAACGAGAAATGGATCAAATTTTAATTTTCTCAACTTCAACTATATCAACAACACAATTTATTTTCTCATAAATCAGATCAGTTTTAATTATTTTATTTTCAATCAATATAACATAATTTTTTTTTTGAAAAATTTGAAAAATATTGTCTATTCAGATGATTCTTCAAAACAAAAAAAAGGACAAACTTTAACAAATTTTGATATTCTACGACAAAACTTCTTAAGCTTTTACTAGTATTCATTCATTTCATTTATATATTTTATTTCATTTTTTTTTTTTTTCAGAATATTCTTACTCCTATTCATTATCTTTCAGGAAATGCTTTCTCAAATAGTACTATAAATAAAATGGAAACTGTAAATGGCCATTTTTTTTTTTTGAACTATTTCCAGCAACAGTAACCAACCTTAGCAATATGATAATAGTAAAATGAACCGGAAATGGTGAAATTAGCAAAATTTATAACTGGAAAAAAAAAGCTCTGTAAATTGGAAGTTAGCATTAAATAATCTATAATGTAACAGTCTCAATATTGCTATACATGAAGTATGAAATTTTCAAAATTACATTAATTAAAATTTAATTAATCGATCTTTTCCGGTTTTTTTTTGTTTTATTGTATTTTGAAATCCCTAAATTACAAGTAATATCTATATGGTTCGTAATTTGTAGATAATTATGGAAGAAAAAAAAAAGATTTTTCCATATTTAATAATGCATACATATATAATTTAGTTACTAATTAGCATTCCTGAAAATGAAACGAACAAATTTCAACCTTCCATTCGCATGGTCCCGAAATTTTATTATCCTGAAATTGTTTCATTGTTGATGATCCATCCATTCTTCCTGTTTCTCCATCTCGTCTTTCATCATTATTTTGATTATTAGTTATAGCATTTATTGCGCCACTTTTAGCTGATGTTCGTAACATATGCGCTTGTTCAACCATTGCTTCACGTAATAATCGCTGTTGCAGAGCTATTGTTTCCGCTAATTTTTGTGGCATCGTATACATTGTTATGCCAGCTCTATCATTTTTAAACAAATAAAAAATAATTATTATAATATCAATTAATTAATTAATCAATTAATCAAATTCCTTTTTTTCTTTTAACATATTTATTTTGCTATTATTTTATGAGTCTTGTTCTTCTTTTCTCACTTCCATATACTCCTTTTTTTCCTCTCTCTTTCTTCTCTCTTCTCCTTTTCTTTGTTTCAAATTAATAAGAAAATATGAGTTAATTAATTGAAAAATTCGATGATACAGTACAAATAATGAAAATGCCATTCGAGAATTCTCAAACAATAACCCTATAAAATGATACATTCCGATGATTCATACTTTCATCATGATTCATCTTATCAAAATTAAAAGACAAGTTCATTATTCTCCGATTACTTGAACATTTCATGTACATATATATTTTTAAAAAAGACTTTTAAAAAAAAAATTGAAATCCTATATCTTACCTTTGTGGCCTATAAGTTTCATTAACCATTTGTGTTGCCATTGGTCTTCTTCTGTCATTCGTTCGGATTTGTTGTGCTTCCTCATTTGCTTTTGTTGTAACATGTCCTTTTTTTCCATTTTCTCTTAAAATAACCGAATATTGCGGTAACCTGAAATTAACGAAATTTATGAAAAAGAAATGATTATTTTTGGAATCCCCATATCCCAGAATCATATTAATCAAGCATTTTTTTTTATCGATTACAAACTTTAAAATCCTTACCCTCATGCCTTTTTTTTTTTCTGAGTAATTAGTATAAAATAGAAAATGATCTAAATTTGATTTGTAAAGTTAAAAATTACCTAAATTTAACTTGTGAAATTTGTGAAGTAGATGGCTTCTGTGATGCTATACATCGAACTGTATCACTAACTGATTCACCTAATGTTGTACATTTACGCGATTGCATGCTATTACTGCTTCTGAAAATTGACAATGATATTTGAATGTTTGAAAATATTTAAAATTTTCAACAAATTTTAATTATTTATTAGAATTACATTTTACATTTATATATGTACAAATTGAAGTAAAATGATCAGCGACTAGTCAAATTTTCGTTCCTACTAACCTTTAATGAAATATTTTGTTTTAAAAGGTTTTTTTTTTTTATTAACCAATAATTTTACCTGTAAATATTAGTAATATGTTAGCAAACCAATTAGTGAAAATTTATTAGAATTTAGATCGATCACAAAAAAAATGTTAGAAATGAATTAAATTTAAATAAATTTACTTTTTAGTTTGTGCAACAGCATCCGGTTTCAATGGTGTACTGCGACATGATTCACCAGTATTGTAAGCACTTGATGTATCATCCAATCGTCGTTTTACATCATCGTTTAATTGATAAACATTGGCATCATTGTCCGCTACATGTAACATCTGGAAATTTAATTAATTGCAAACATTTAATTAGCCAATTGCTAAATTAGTTAATTACTTAATTAAATTTTACCTTACACAACAATGAAATGTGTGTGTGTGTTTTTTTTCTCACAAACTAAATCTTCGAATAATTCATAATTTTAATTAAAATTTCAAGCAATTCATAGTTTAAAAAAATCGATTTGAAATTTGAAAATAAATCATAATTGCGTTGTAATATTCCTCTATGTTTGTCGTAAATTTAATCTTATCTAACTTCATTTTTACTAATTATCAATTATATCACTAAAATTCTATTGATTTACAAAAAAAAGAAAAAATAACTTATTTATGAATGGGAAGAATTTACCTTAGCAAAACTACGTCCACTATCACTATGTTTTAAAATAAGCCTATCACATTCCATGCGTATAGTTTCCATTTCTCGATGTAACGATGCTAATTCTCGTTCTAATGAACAATCACTTGCGCATCTAAAAATAAAATATTTGTTTAAATTCAAATTCAATTCATATAAAAATTCAAAGTTAAATTTCAAAGCTTAGAAAAAAATTTAAAATTGTTAAACTTCATACATGTAAATCTTGGAAATTCAAATCATTTTAATCAAACCTTCTCAAACTACAATCAGTTACTTCTGGTAAATCATTCAATGAGTCCATTGATTGATTTAAACTGCTTGATATTGGTGCAGGTAACAATTCGGCATCCGAATCAGTCATTCGTGATAATCCAGAATCCTAAAACAATTTATAATGTATTTAGTTGATAACATAACAACTAATTCATAAATATCAAATGGATCAATTATTTATCGTATTATATGAATAGATCAAACATTACAGAATATCAAAAAATATAATCCAACAAACTTTCGTCTGTTTTAAAATTTTGATTTTATAATACCTTTCTCTGTTCATTTTCACTTTTTTTAAAAATTTTCTATATAATACAAATTTCAGAATCACTTAACAAGAAAAAAAATGGAAACTGATTTTCCAGATAAGGATTTCAAGAATATCGCCTTTGTTAAGTAATCCTGAAATTTATTATCATGAAAAACATGAAATATTAGAAAATAATAATTAAACCTTTTCAAGGGTAGAATTACTGGAATTAACATCGTTGGGTGCATCTTTTTCATTATCATTACAACCATCACCTGTTGGTTCCAATAACAAATCAAATTCTTCATTCTAAATAGCAAAAAATAAATTAATTAAAATTAAAATTAAAAATAGCAGATTCTTAAATTCCCTCACTTATTCACCTATTATTGTTGGTAACTTAAACTTTATGTTACAAATATTATAATTATCATATTTACTTGATAAAATTAATTTTAAAAAGAAACGTTCTTGCTATTAATAATCACAAATAATTAATGAAATAATGAAAGTAACCTGAATGGAGCGGGCAAGTAATAAAGATATTTCATTACCGCTGTTACGAAATTGTTTTACAGCACTGGCACGACTATAAATTGTTTCACCGTTTACCTATAATAATGCAGTATTTAAATTAATTATGCTAATTTCAAAGATTAAAAAAAAACATGAAAAAATTCTTTAGCATTTTCATTTCTTTCTTTTAGAAAAAAAGGAAATAGTAAAAAATTAATTCGTTTCTCTTCTGAAATAATAAAGACAAATACACACTTGTAATATTTGATCACCGGGCCTGAGACGTCCATCACGATCTGCAACACTTCCACATTCAACCTGCAAAATTTATGCTATTTAATTTATAATGAGCATTTGTATCTAATAGTACTTAATAGTCCAAAGGTTAATTGCCTTATCGATAATCGATAGCAATTCCTTATCTTTTCAACAAAGAAAAATTCTAAATAATCAAGAAAAATTTTTTAGCTAATTTTTTTTTTTTTAGCAACATATCATTCTTTAGTGTGCAAATAGTATACCGTAATATGTGAAAATAAATATGAAATAACATATTTTAAATAATCGCTTATTGATGAAGCATTGAAAATTTATTTAAATTTTAGAAGATAATATCAGTTTCAAATACTACTTGTCATTTAGCTTATCTATAAAAAATAATAAATATGAAGTAACCTCGCCAATGAATACATCAGTATCATTCTCGTTTGCAGTATTGTAATATAATTTTAAGCCCAAACGTGGACAACTTTTTGATTTTTCCAATATAACCTCCTGCAAAAAAAAAAAAAAGTTGATTAAAAACGAGATTTTTTTTCTAACTCCAATTTCATTTTTTTTTTCAAAATCAGTAAATTTCAAAATTCAAAAATAAAATTTTAAATTTTTGCGACATTTTTTTTTCAACAATTTCTTCTTTCGTTCTTTTTTTTGCCCTTCTTTTCTGTAATGCTGATAATATGATTGTAAAATAGAGAAGCTTAATGCCGAATTTATCCCTAAATTTGCAACTTTTACTTCTCCAAGGTAGCCAAAAAAAAAGAATTCCAATCAGTTAAAAAAAGCTGCGATAACTTTTGCAGATAACAAAACTTGCAAAAGAAAAAGAAAAAGAAAATGTCGGAAGCATTTAAGGATTGATGAAGCAAAAGAGAGAATGATGATGAAAAAAAAAAAGAGAAGAGCTTAGTTGAAAGATAGATAGACTTATAAAAATTTTGTTAAACATATTTTGTAAGCTAACAGATAATGATAGCAACTTTTCTAATTCATTTTTGACTTTTGATTTTTTGATTTTTTATTACAACGAAAAAACAAAAAGTGTACTTTGATTGTTTGTTTTTAATTTTGCAAAAGGATCAAAATTGTCAAGATTTATTACTTTCGAACATCTAATATATTAATTAGAATTTTGTTGCTAAAATTGCATGCGAATAAAGGAAAATGATTAAAATTCCAAGATTGGAAATGAAAAAAAAAGCGGATAATAATAATAATAATAATAAT
>NW_018108542.1:9601-11267 GCF_000183805.2 Loa loa
TAATAATAATAATAATAATAATAATAATAATAATAATAATAATAATAATAATAATAATAATAATAATAATAATAATAATAATAAATATTATTCGTTATTAGAATATTTATAGCGTACATAAATGATATTTATAGGTGCGAGAAATCAAAAATTAAATTGTATAAATATGAAAATTTCATGGAAAATATTTTGATAAATGAGGGATTCCTTTTTTCTTAAATCATAAAATTAAGAAATAAAAAACTTTTACATGAAGCTCAAATAGAGTGTCTATTCAAATATTACTTTAAAATATTGAATAATCAATTCATTTTGTTGGTTTTTTTTTTTTTTTTAGAATATAAGAACAATATATCACATATTGGAATATGCAATTATATTTCACTGGTTATTTTACTTGAAAAAAACGAAATCATAAATTTTACGCAGAAATTTTTTAGAAAAGAGAACATTAAAAAATAAAATGAAAAGTAAATTGTGAATAAAAGACTTAAAATTAAAGCAAAAAAAAAACACAATCCTAATTTATAATTCCACAATTTTTTTTTCGGACTTAAAAAAAGCGTTGCAATGACGGCTTTCTTTTAACAGTTAAATGTTGCAATAAATCACTTTTTATTTATTTTTTCTTTTTGAGAAAATTGCTTTTAAAGTTCCCACTTTTTAAGTTGAAAATTTAAAAGTTTTCAAAAATACGTTATATTCTAACCGCAAGAATAACATTTATTATCAGAATTATCTAAAATGAGTATTTATCACTTCTTTTTCCCTTTTTGATTTGAAAAGTATCCTATCATTTAAACATTACAATTATTGAATTTAAACTATCCGCTGACCATAATTAAACTTATAGATAATTCAACAATAACACGAAATATTTTCAACTTAAACTAACACTTTATTTAATTTTTTTGCCTCTTTTTACTTTAGTTTCCTAGAAAATATTGGGAAATATAATAAGTTGTATGATAACATGATCTAATTATTGATATGACAAACAACAATAAGAAAACAAATGCTGACCTCATATTCGATACCGCTTAATTCATCGCCACAATTTGCATAATACGCTTCCATATGGTCACTAGAAAATTTTCAATGAAAATTTCAAATTCTTAATTTCCAACGAATGAATCATTTAGATCTTATAATTCCTCTTTATACCTCTCTTCCTTCTTTTTCATCCTACCCCTTCTCCTCCTCCTCCTCCTCCTACTCCTCCTTCGCCTCCTCCTTTCTTATCTCCTTTTTCATACAGCTGTGGTCAGTTGTGGTCAATCATTGCATAATTTAGTTCCATACTTAATCCTTTCCAATAAATGTCTTTGCTTTGGGAAAAGGAAAAGAGAAAGTATTCCATTCAAAGCATTTTCATTTTGTACGCTTATAAAACAACAAATTAATTAGAGCAAAATAACATTTTTATAGCATATATTTATTATTAAAATTCAAATTTCATACAAAGCTAATAATTCAATCAAGTTTTAATCAAAATTATCCCCCGAACTAATATAAAAGACTTTTCCTACAATTAAAACGTAAACAGAGACAAAGTAAACAAAAAGAAAAAAAAAGGAAAAAGAATCTTTTAATGATAAGAATAAAATTGGGTATATATATATATATATATATATATATATATATATATATATATATATAATATATA
>NW_018108542.1:12230-14191 GCF_000183805.2 Loa loa
AATAATAATAATAATAATAATAATAATAATAATAATAATAATAATAATAATAATAATAATAATAATAATAATAATAATAATAATAATAATAATAATAATAATAATAATAATAATAAATAATGCTAAACGATGGCAATAATAATTGCAATAAAGTTGCTAGTAATTAATTTTTAAAAAAAAATATTTCTGACAATAACGTCATCGTTGAAATCGTTAAAACTTTTAAATGGTTTTCACTATAATCTTGTAATGATATTTAATTTGATGAAATGTAATGGTCGGATACGAATGGATAGTAAAAAAAACAAAAAAAAGGAAATGAATAGCAAAAAAAGTGGAACTCAACAAAAATTGAAATTTCTAAAATTTTATAATTAATCCAACAAATAATTGTCTGGAAGCCTTCGTTTTGCTAACATATTGATGCTAAAGTTGTAATTTTAGAAGCCCAAACTTTTGGGATTACTGAAGAGATCTTTTGTAAAGTGATATCTTTTTTGATTAAATTCGCGTCTATGATCAAATTCCATCATTATGCACATAAAATGATTTTATTTTAAATTTTTAAATGTGGTCGAAATTTATCAAAAATTTTTTTGATTACTAAAATAGCATACCTATTAAAAATTGTTGATTTAAATTTACTGCATCCTTCTACAGTAATTTTATCATCGTCCCTTTTCTCTTTGCAATTACTCTTCGGCAATTGTTCACAATTTGGAATTGTTCGTCTTTCAACTTGACTGTACAATTTTCTTCTATCGTTCATTTCATCGATCAAAAACTTCAAAATTAAATTTAAATCTCAAAAATTTTACTTTAATATGTGCAGGAAAAAAAAGATGATTATATAAAATAGTTGAAATTTCACATTCTGCTATCAATATTTTCAAAATTTCAATAATCTTATTTAATTCATATTTATCCTTCAAAATTTACGACAAGCATAAATGAAAGGCATATGACAGCAAATTACTTTATAAAATAAATTAGAAAATTTTGTAAAAAGATAAAATTTTAATTCAAACGAATTAATCCGATAAAATACGAAAAAATTAAAAATTAAAACAAACAAATCATTCTCAAGAGAGAGAGAGAGAAAGAAAAAAAAGGGAAAAAAGAAACGAATTGTAGATTATATGATTGAAAAGGATTATTTTTTAATATTAATTGGAAATAACTGACAGGATTGATACGATGTGACAATGCCATGTCATACTGCTATGCTTAATAAATGCTAGATGGTCATACGATGCCATATGATCACTTCAATTAAAATTTTGCTATATATCGTTTTTTGTTTTTTTTTTAAATTCAATAAATTTAGATGGTACCATAATCTCTCATTATATAGTGACCAATTCAAACATTTCAAGTTATATTATATACAGTAATACAAAAGGTAATATTTGAAAAGTGGATAATTGTCTGAAATGAATAAAACCTACAATTTGCAATATATTTCATAAATTTTTAACGAAAAAAAATTGATAAGTATTGAAGAATTTTTAACATTCGTCAATAATACGAAAGTTATCTTTTACAAATGCAAAACAAACTTTTCGAAAATTTAATTGACGCTAAAATCTTTTGTTGTTTCAGAATAATTTGGAAAAAACATCGTCATAAAATCGTGAAAAATGATACTTAACAAGACGATTAAATGCTTTCGAATATACTATTAACAATATTAATAGATACAATTATTTTTCATAGTTAAATGAATTGATTAATGATAAACTAAAAAGTTAATCAAATCGAAACTTACTACTCCCATGATAACACCAATGATATATGTTATCACATTTCAAAAACATGTGTTATTTGCTAAATGTCCATTTCATACATTTAAATCTTCCATACAATTTTAATTTGCCGAATTTTTTTTTACAAATATTGCAAAAAAATTTAAATGAAACAATATATATATATATATATATATATATATATATATATATATA
>NW_018108542.1:15112-17345 GCF_000183805.2 Loa loa
TTAATATATATATATATATATATATATACTAACAAGAAAAAAAAGTAAATTAAAAAAAGAAGGGAAAACAAACATGATAAACTCATTTGTTTCACAAACTTAAAATGCTACACGCTAATTCTTGTTTATCCTACCTTTTTTCTCCCTCTTTTTTCTTCTCTCTACTAATTTTTACCAAAGTTAATCCATTTTTATTACATTTATTTAATATTATTATCATTTTTTTGATATGTTATCATTATCATTGTTATTATCGTTTATTATCATTATTACTACTGGTATTTATCATTTTCATCATTATTATTATTATTTATAATAATTGTTATTCCTGGAAATTTGATTTGTTAATCAACCGTAAAATTATTAGAATTTATCAGTAACAACTCATAATTTGCAACAGTTAAACCTTTAAATTTCCAATCTTAGTGTATTATTTTAAGAAGTTAATTGATTTCAAACGTTGATTACTAAAAAAAAGAAAAAAAAATGTTTCACTGATTTTTAGTGAAGTATTTGAGAATCTTTTTTGAAATATTTTTTTTGGAAGTTCTTTTTTCGTTGAAACATTCCATTTGAATTTTTTTTTCTTTTGTTAAAAGAAAGAAAGAAAAAATCCATTGTATGCTAGTGTTGTACAGGAATTTATCATTAACAATTCGAAAAGAAAACAAAAATTAACTTTCATGATTTATTGTTGGCTGTCATTATTGGTTCAAAAATCATGTAACATTTTTGACGTTTTTTTTTCGTTTTTCTCCCTCCAATCAATTTTCTCTGTATCACTTTCAAATTTGTTTTAATTTTATTCAAAATGATACAAAAAAGAATATGCATAAATTAAAATTTCAACTTTGATATGAAATTAAACATAAACAAAGACTTGAAGTTGTGATTTTAGTTGAATTTTTCAAATTAATAATATGATGATTAATTCTTGTTTTTCGTTTTCTTTTTTTTTCAGTTTTCGTTTTTCTCTGAAAGAAATTTCATTCTAACAAAAGTTTCCATCAGCTCAATAAACTGAAAAGTGTTTTGAAAGGTGGAAGAAAAAAAGTTGAACTTAAAATAATGATGACTGATGAACATTTCAAAAAGAAACTTTTATATATTTCAATATATATTTCAAAATATTTCAATATGTATTTCAAAACTATATATTTCAATTGTTAATTACAAATAAACATCATTCATATTGAGAAATGCAAAAAGAACAGCAATAATTCATGCATTTCAAGATTACAAAACATTTTTTATTATCATTATTAATGTATAGCAATTCCGATTAGTTAATAATTTATATATTGAATTTTTTAAAAAAAAGAGCACATGAAATGAAAAATTTTTCAATTTTGCATCATTAAAACGAAGTATTGAAAAGGAATATAGCCTTTAATGCTTTCACATATAATATTTATGATTTTATGCATTGGTGGGGCTTTTTTTTTCCTGGAATTTATTTTCACAAATCAATAACTCGATTTTTATTTGGAAAATTACCGAAGAATTCCCCTTAGTTTTTTTGTTATTTTTGTTATTTTATTTCAAAAATAATTAACCGGAAATTTTTTTTTTTACTGGAACCTGAAATGCATCCGAAAAAGTCTAATGTAAATACATGAACGTATATTTAAAAATTAATACGGAAATTTTTTTCCCGGAAAACTTATGAAATGTTACTGATACTGATTACTTATATTTACTGATAGTGTCACTGATTATTGATTTTACATAGCGATTACTGGTACATTGGTCAATCAACAATTTTAATACAATCATATCATATCACATACATTTCAAATACTTTTGAAGCGAAAAATTTCCTGCAAATCTTCTCATTCATTGATTCCGGAAATTTTACTTCTCGAAATTAAAAATGCCAATTTTAGGTAAGGTTATTGTAGAAAAAAAGAAAAAATTTGAAACAATTTTCGTTTTTAATTCATCTTCCAAATGTTAAATTTCGCTTCAATTTGCAATTTTGAATAAACAATTTCAAATTGCATAAATGATTTGATAAATGAAAATAATGAAAAATATCCTAGCATTGACAACTGTCTGACATTGTTTTTTTTTTCTAATGAATTTTAAATTTGTTGGATTAAATTCTAACATGTATAATTAAATTTGTTGAAATTTCGACTTAATTCTAATCAAAATAAGCATAACTTGAATTTTTCTTTTTCGGAAAAAAAAAAAATTCGAGTCAAACATTTCTATCAAATTGCAAAATAAC
>NW_018108542.1:17754-35732 GCF_000183805.2 Loa loa
AAAAAAAAAAGAGTTAATTTAAAATGAACATATTTATAATGCATATGAGAGAAATGAGAAAAAAGAAAGAAATGAAATGATTTCCGAAGTGTTCATCAATTTTTAATAACAAGTAACTTTTTTTTGTAAAAAGAAAATTTTTTTTTAAAAAGAATTTCATTTTGTTAATTATTTATTGAAATATACAAACCTGATGATTGCAACAAAATAAAAATCGTAATAAATCCATGAATAAATTTTCGTAATTTCAAATTATTATTGTTGATTTGGATCAAAATGATTTGTGTTATAGGTGCTGTAAGAAATTAATTGAATGTCATATTAGTGAGCTTATAGAAGACATGTTAGTTTAATTCGAAATAATATATAAGCTAGAAGAAATTATAAGCTAGAAGTAATTAGTAAGATTTTGGAAAATTGATAAGAGAGAGAAAGCAATTAATGAGCTCAATCAGAGGATGAAATTAGGGAAGCATTAAAGATCCCGATAATTAGGTTAAACAATTTGAAGAATTGAACGGATAAGGGATTTTGAAAGGAGAAAAGATTAGAAAATGATGTGGGAGTGAAGTGGAAGTAGAAGGATGAGGAAGAAGAGGGCGAAAACGATTATAGAAGAAGGAAAAAGCAAATAAATTCGAAAATTTGAAAAGAAGGGGTTATGTATGAACCAGAAAAATAAGGATGAAAAAAAAAAGCGAGAGATAAATAAGGAAAGGGACATCAAGATCCATAAATGGCTTATTATTAGCTAATGCAAAAAGGAGGGCTGTTCATGAGTTGTTGTCAATATTGCGTGTCTTCATTTTCCATTTATTCCTATCAGAGCACACTATCAAACTATTAAATTCTACAGCAAGTCATCAACATCCAACTAAAATTACTAGAAGAAATAATGAGCATCATTATTATGAACACATAGAGATATGTGGGACGAATAAAAACACAAAGCCAGACATAATCATCTGGCTAAAAATGAACAATTAAACTTTTATCTCATTTGGAAATAAATGATGGATGTAACTGGAACTGATGTATTTCTTAATATGAAACTATAAAACGAAAAATCATTACGACCAAGTGAAGCTTTCCATGGAGCTTTTCAGAATCATTTTAAATCTGTACCAATGAACAGAATTGCTTGTCTATTTACATTCACGATCAATTCATCATTTTCTCAATTTCCCATTTGTCCAAATTACAACAGGTTTTAACGTTGAAATATCCCAGGAAAATCCAACTACCTCATCTGTGGGATGACAATGTAACGATGGTAGAAACCATATTTTAATTGCATTAAATCATAAAATCAGATTCTTAACACCATCTTAAAGTAAAAAAAAAGGAGTGATTACTTTTGAATTCCTATTTTCTAGAAGTAACGGTAGAGCACAGCCATTATATATAAATATCTTTAACGCACAAAGCACATTAAACATTGATTTTTAAAAAATTTTTATGCACCTACAATTGCCTCCGTATCAAGTTCTTCCAGTCCGAGTAATCATAGCTGATTGACGTATGAGTAACAAAGTATTTGACCAAAGAATTTAATTCGAAATCGAAATAGTCCCATTACTCTTGAGGAAGAACAGATTCGAAAGACAAAAAGCTATGAACATCATGGAACATTACAATTATTCGTAAATATCTTTCCTATCACAAATATACTGATATATATCTCTTGGTGTCTTCATATTATCGGAATCACCATCCGGAATTTCGAAATGAAATTCATCCTCAATAGCCATGATCAATTCCACAAAATCCAGTGAATCTAATCCAAGGTCTTTTGAAAAATCAGAATCAAGCGTCAATTTCTTTGGATCAATCTGGAAAAGTCTGTGTGAATATTTTACTCCACTTATAAAATATTGATCTCTAATGATATGGTCAAAATTTGTTCAGTGGTCCAAATTTCTAGATGAACATAAAATTTACTCCTTGATCTGATGAACAGATTTTACTGAAATCAAGAATTTCTGAATTTAAAAGCAAGCTCCTTTTAGAACCTTCCATTGAATTTTAAATTTCGACAAAATGCAACAATGCGCTAAAAATGTGGTTGATTCTAATGATAATATACATAAGCATACCTTATCGTACAAACTCAGAACAAGCATAATTCGCTGTTCGACAACTTTCATCGTCAAATGTACATGAGCAGCAAAACGAACCTAAAAAAAATTGAGGTAAAAAGAACGCCAGCAAAATAATAACGAAGTGGAGAATCAATTTGGCATACGTGGAGCACTACGTATGAAACTCGGAAATACTTATTTTTACCCACGTAACGGTGACTTTCTAATACTTTGGAAACAGTCTTACTTGATTTAAATTGAATTTATTTCGTTGTAGGTATCCTGCGCAAACAATGGGAGTCTCCTGCGTCATTACTGTAGGCATTTTCCATGCTGCAATTGCAGCCGAACGAAGGCTACCTCGTACTGCTCTTAGCATCATCTTTGCAAATACCTTAAATTCAGTAAAATGAGGTTAAATTCAGTAAAAAAGAAGTCTCAGAATAAAAAGCAAGCAGAAATATTACTCGACGACTTGCACTTCCGAAACTTAAATTCAACTGATCTAATGCAACTTGAGCAAGCTGTATGCCTTACCTCCCAAATGGACAATAAATGGAAGAGAACGTAATATTCTTAATAATTCGACAAATAAACAGCATACATCTTCGAGTTAAAAACTAATGTAATCTGTAGCATTCTAAATAATCCCACTCTAAGTTGTCAGACAATTTCACAGATTATTTATATTCAAAAGAAAGGGACATGCAACAAGAACCAAAACGTCATAATATCACAAATATGATCGTGAACTGCAGCATCATACCAACCGACACTTTTTATTACGGCAATGCCACATACGACATTAAAGCTCAATTTCGCAACTCTCAGTAAATATCGATAAGACTGTGACCGCAAGATGAAAAACAAATGTAATGACAACTTTTTATTCAACAAACTATAATCAATTATTTTAGGTATGAATTATGATTCGTCATCATATCCTTGCTGTTCCAGCATTTGTTCAGCGCAGGATCCTTTTTCCAGACGTTTCACAGCTGTTTTACTGATACCATATAGATGAACTAGAGCTGCAGCTACCACAAACATATGGAACAGTTGATGTGATTGTAACTGGAAAAATAAGACAAAACTATAAGCCTCTCTTTATTATATTCTGATAAAAATTATATTGTATACAGATAAATAAGCAAAAATCGATTACGCTAAAACAAACCCATAAATCAAATTTCCCAGGGAAACATTTTTCAGGTGTACGAGTAGCGTATAAAACAGCACCCGTTATATATAAAATACCCATCAGTAAAAACCAAAATAATGATGCTTCACTTAAAAGGTACGAAATACCATCAGTAATTAGCAAGTGTAATGCTGGCACAACACCTAAAAATATATATAACATGAAAACCCTTGAATTAATGATAAATGCTAAAGTAAGTGGGTTTATTCCAATATTTTCAAATTGTATAAGTCCAAATACTACATAATGGTAACTTTCAATTTATTAGTATAACATTGGTTATGAACAACTGCATAATTTCAATATCTTACTGCTTAAACCCATAGCTATGAAAATAACAGCTCGTAAAGGTCGGTATTGCGGTTGAGCAAATTTATCCCACAGAGATACGATAACTGCAGCAAGTCCAAGAACGGAAATCATAGTTAAATACACAATCATAGGTAGCAAACGACAGTAAAATCCATAATAAATCCATGGAATGAAAGAGCCAACAATAAGTAAGGAAATACCAGTATAATCCAATCTGAAATACAACAAAAATTAAATAATTAAATCGATTAGGTTCACAAAAAAAATCACTTTGAATCTTCTACAGAACAATGGCGACAAAACAAAGTATGGAGGGCCAGTAATTTTTTTCTTCGATATGTAACAAACATCCAGTTATATTTTAAACTAAAGTACTTTTTGTACCGTAATAGTCATCCATTTTTCACCACTGTTACGCTGAACATAGAATTACATTACTCGCTGACGCCCTTTCCCCAGCTTAGATTTGGCTTTACACCCCACATCGAGAGAATAATAACTGAGTATAACTATTTCAAGGTTCAAAACTAAAATGACAATGCAAAACAAACTTGCTAAATAGTTTCCCAACTTCAACAGAATGGCACTGTACTGTATGAAAGGCAAATGATAATCCCAAACAAGCCACTGCACCAACAAAATATGTCCCAAACACAATTTTATCTTCTGACTGCACCAATGTTGATGGACGCGTTAAAAACCAGGCTCCAGCTCCAATGAATGCTACACAACCTAGAATTAAATTAATAACACAGCATCTCATCTATTGCGGCGTATAGTACAGTTCTAGGTAACAAATGTACAGAAATAAATACTGAGGATGTTAGCACTCGTCATTTATCCAAATTACTTGTTTCTCTCCAATTTATTTTCAAGCGTTATCAAAGTTTGGTAAAAAATTTTTCAAAATAACTAACCGTACAAATGAGTCCAGATGTTACCGGTTTCCGTATGTAGAGAAAATATACTTTTGAAGCACGAGCCAAAACTCGGTAGTGGTGGCCTATGTCCAGTACGCAAATATTCGTTATCTTGCAACCATTCTGGAAGCAGCTCAAAATTCGTAGCCTTCCATCGTGCTTCCCAAATCTTAAATCATTTAGTTCCTACACTGACTGCTAACGAAGAGTAATGTATTTTAAAAAATATAAGAAATAGTACGTTTAAAGCAAAAGAGATGGGGACAAGTAAATAAATGACTGAAAGAGAAACCCTTCTAACAGCAACTCGTACACCACGTTTAATATTTCCTTCATTTGGAAGATTTATCTCCTCTTCGCTGATTTTCACCTGAAACTAACAAATAACACACAAAGAAGGAGCAAAGTTTTCCAGGTAAATAAAAAAATCTTTACTAAGATATATGAAAATTGACCCAATTTGTTCATACTTCAAGACTTCCTAGTCAAGAAATCATAAATAAATCCAAAGAAAAAACCATGAATAACATGTTTTTCGCCTATATGCTACCTAAATATTTGGAATGTGAAAAAGCATACAGTAAGATCAGCATCATCATCTTCTGAAACCGGCAGCATAACTGGCAATCCATTTGAAATATAGGTTACTGCTTTGAATAGCTCTTCTGTCGTTTTCTGCTTCTGCGCACATGCCTGAAAACCCACAACAAAGTTTTCCTGCAATCGATTCCCTACAAATAATGTTAATTACAAAAACAGGAGAAGCCCTTTTTACAATGACACAAATATCTTTAACCATTCGATTCCCTACAAATAATGTTAATTACAAAAACAGGAGAAGCCCTTTTTACAATGACACAAATATCTTTAACCAAATTTCCCAGAAAAATACGCATTTCATGGAATAAGAAGTAAAAATAGCAACCGGGAAATCACCCTCTTCGGCAACAGATATTCGAGTACGATTAACACTAGCATTTGGTACTGAAAAAGCTCGTCTATGACCACGACTAAATTTTCGCATACGTTTCCCCGCTTCACTGACTGAATCCTTCATTTCCAGTAATCTAAAAATGCAGTTTCATTTGACTTCAATCATGGAATAAAAAACAAAAAAAAAGTGGAACGGATAAATTTATTGCATGAAAAACCAGCAATGATTAACTTCGATCTCTATACTCACATCATATCGCTGTTACAGTAAACCCTGTATCTCGACAACATACATCAGCACCAAGCTTATTAAAATCAAATGCTCGAAATATTTGCTGATGTAGTGAGGACAGTGAGACAGGAGAGATGAGGGGATGTAGGAAAATGAGAAGATGGAAAGAGATTTAATTGCATATTTCAAAAACCTGACCTTCCGTTCTGTCTTTTCCCTTCTTACACTTCATATTTTTCTACATATGTGACTTTAAACATCCTTATAATGCAAAACTACTGAAGCAGTAGCATAATTAAATACTTACATGTATCAGCAAGTGAGTACAAACAGCATACAATACATAATAATAAATAATTTAAGTAACAAATAATTCCATATAAATGATAGCGAAATGTAAAACACACGTCAGTATACTTAATTCCAATGAGGCATGCTTGATGAAAACCTGAAATGGAAAAAAAAAAGTAGAAATGTAGCCTAAAACTTCGAAACCTACGTCGGCCTTCAGATATTTCATATAGTTTCTGCCAGCGAAATGAACAAATTCGAAAAGATAGTGACTGCAAATTCCGGATGACAACGCATGAACATAAATGCAACAATAAATTGCACAGGATGAGTCGCAGGACTGTCTTGAAAAAAAAGCTTCGTCCATTGGTTTCTAAGGTTTTTAAAGCAATGCATTTTCATTGGAAAATAAATTCACGAATCCTGAGGGGAACTCAAAGTTTCAAGAACCAAAACAATTTTATCTACACTTTTCCATAATTGCTCATATTTACTCTAGCCCGACACTGTTTAATCAATCAACCAACTGCAACAAGTGGAATTCACAATTTTCAATATCTCTCAGGAGCTTATTCATTGTGAGATGACCTTAGCCAACTTGAAGGGTATAAAGTAACTGTTGGGGTAAAAATTCATTAAAAATATGTGAAACAATGATTAGGTAAATGGTTAAAATCCGGTATTCAACAAAAAATGAACTTTTTTTGTACTCATTTATTATCACTTAGCATCATGTGCCTAGGGAAAATAAAAAAACAAAAAAAAAACGACTGACAACTTTGGAAACCATCGCACTGAAGTTGAAGTTATAATACGCATTAACTGGGATTTTGAAATAAATGCTATTTTAATTAAAGAACTGCAAAAACTCTTAAGTCATGAATTATGCAATTAACAATGATTGGGAAAAGTTCTCGTCATTCCATAAGCAAAATATGATGAGCTCTTTGGGGACGTATAAGATCACATAATACAATGCAAATTATGCATTAAATCAATCCTAGTTTTTGTTTCCCATTAGAAAGATTTATAAATCTCAAAAATAATAAGCCTCTAGCATTAGTACAAAAACATTCCTATGATCTAATGTAATGTTCCTATGATCTAATGATCTAATGTACAAAAACATTCCTATGATCTAACCTCAATTTTGTGGTTGATTGAAATTTAATCCAATCAACAGAAGTGCAAAAGAGATAAGAATGTTTGTAGAATAGAAAAAACCAATTTTTGGAATTTCGAGTCCGTAAGGAAAAACATTGCATGAAGAGGGGTGACATTTCAATTTTTCCAAAAGAGAATTCCAAACACAGTAAGACCCTCAAAGTCATATTACAGAAAAAACACAAAATAAGTTATGTACACAAGACGCCTAATGAACAACCAAAGGCGGTGTTTCCGGTAACAAAATCACATGAATGCGAATTTCCAAACAGCACTTTTAGATGAAACAAAAAATACAAAAATGGTATCTGAAATTTCTAACATGTATAAATGAAAAGCCTCTTTATAAGAGTATACTCGTCTGCTGTTTGTATAAACCTGTCAAAATTGCTACACAACAGCTGTAACAATGAAAAAAAATGATAAAACTTAACGAAGCAAAATACAGACTGTGAATTTAATCAGTCAAATAAACAAAATGAGCTTATTCAGATAAGGCTTAATTAAATAATAAAACTCTAGTACAAAAGAATTTGGAAAAAAAGTACTACAGACACTGCATATCTTAAAGCAAAGGATTGTCTGCTTGCTATGGTTTGAATGATGAAAATAAGCAAGGAAGAATGAGGAAACGAAATACACTTTCTAACTGAAGAAATAATTCGAAGATACAAAGAAATAGCTTTAAAGACAGCAATAAATGACAATGAAATGACTAGAAAAGGTAGAAATTAAATCTGAATTCAAGAATTAGTAAAGCATGTTCGATTTGTACACAACAAGAAAATATTGAAAAAAATAAAAAGCTAAAGCAAGTGCATAGAGCTGAATTAAATGACGATCTAGTTTTAATCGCATGAAGAACATCGGATCAAGGGATCTTTGAAAAACATCCCTTGTAAGTTACAACGTACTTAATTAAAATTATCTTCACCAGGGTATGCAACCCAGCGAATCGAGGGTTTAGCGATTAAACCACAGAATAGAATTCTACTGTTACAACCACTGTAGCAACTGGGCATGCATGCGTAGCATGCTATTGGAAAATAGAAGAAAGGAAGTGGATCACACAGTTCTTTTTTTCTGGAAGACACAAATATCCAGAATTTTAAAGCTAATGGAGTGAATAAAGTCTTAAAGCTCAATTTTATGTACAACCATATAAGATGAGGAGAATAAGATAAGGAATATGATCAATACTTTTTCCTAATATAACTGAACACGGGAACGTCAAAAAACAAAATAACTGAAGATCTGATAATGGGAGAATTGAAACTTACAAATGAGCAATGAAAACACTATTAATAAAACACGAATTCAAAAATAATTATTAAAACTCTTGGAAAATTTTCTCGTACTGCATATTTCTAAAACGTGTGAAATGAAATTCAATGAGGACATAATCTGACGTTATTTCCATTAGCAAGAGAAGGACGTGAAATATGCTTAAACGACCACGTAAACCTGCGTTGTTTCCGTCAGTACGGCACTATCTTTTTCACTCGTGGGCTGCTTCTCAATTGTTGTTGTAGCTGAGTCACTCTAAAAAATATTGGAAATAGAGTTTTGTTTTAAAAAAATAACATATAGTGCAAGTATTTCTTATACAAAACTTCTGAAAAATAAACGTTTTATTGCAGCACTGATGCACTTCTCAAAATTCATGGGTCTTTTCAAGAATGGAATTCTTCTAGGTAATTTATTACGAAAGGTATCTTTCCAGTTAACACAAACGAATTTGCCAACCTTTACCGAAGAATACTGCCTCGCCTTTTTTCGTTTTCCCATGAAGAAAATTACAGAGCACATTCCGGCTGCTAGTATAATTAAGGTGATGGTGCAAATAGCAACCGAATACTGTAAACTTTTGTCAGTCGAAATCTTATCAATATGTTCACGTCTCTTATTCCAGTCCTCTTCAGCACCGATTTCAACAACTAACGTCGAGGATACCCGCGAAAGCACTTCACTACCTACTTTAAATTCGCATCCGTAAACGCCACTATCTGAAGCTCGTGCCTGAAATCAAAATTACAGAGCTCTGAGATTTTGAGGCCTTAATTTCAAATTTTAAGGAGAAAAATCTCAGTTCCGAAAGGAAAATATGTACAAATGAGATATAAATTTGAATTGAAATTTGGCATACTTCACTTAGCACCAGCAACTGATTGCCAGCTTTAAAGGCTAGACGTGAAGGAGCTGTACTGGGGTCAATTAAACGACCATCACGTAACCACTGCACTGACACACGAAATTGTTCATTGATTGAGCAGTTGAAAATCACCGTCGCTCCGGAATGTACCTTACGATCCTCAAGTTGCGGCCAGACTTTGTTATCTGATATGTAAATTTCGGAATATAACAATTCGACGGTGCTACAGGGAAAAGTTCAAAAGTCAGAAAAATCAATATCTGTAATGGAATCAAAATAAAATTAAAGAGAAAATAACGACAAAGAACTCAATCTTATGCCAATATAAACTGTCATATAAAAACCGCAAGCAAACCATGATTACCATAAACAAGAACGTGTGCCGAACTTTCCACATGACCGGCTTCATTACTCACACGACATGTATAAATACCCGTATCTGCTAATGACACATTGACCACATATAAATTATCATCATTAGCTTTCACATGCAAGCGTCTTTCCACAGCAGCTGGAAATGAATCGCCACCATCTTTCATCCATTTAATGATTGGTGTCGGAACGCCTGAAATTTTTAAAGAACGAACAGAGGCAAAATTTGAATAGAGAAAAACAAATAAAGAGGAGATTACATGCAGTCATTTTGGTGAATTTCACTAAAATAAAGAGGGATGAACAGAGGTACGGAGGGAACGGAAGCATGAGACACCCGAAAAAGGACCCTTCAGTATTTCGGGGATTTTAAACTTCTAAATTTTTCCTTTCCAAATCCGAAAAAAATCGGACGAAAACGCTATAAGTTAACTGAATTATATAGTATTTTGCGAGAACTATTCAAAATATGAATGTTCTCCAAAGTTTAAAAAGTGAAAAGTTCGACAAAATGTTTCACGGAAAATGCTTACCTTGTGCAGCACATCTCAACCTAGCACTTCCACCACGAATAATCGATACATTTGATGGTGAATAATCTATTCGCGGTTTCTGCAGGACCATTAATTTAACTCTGTAAACGAGAAAATTGCTAAGTTCTTGGAAACTTATTAAAATTACTAAAGGAAAATAAGTAGTCACACCTATTTTCGATAAAAAAATATCTTTTAATGAATTAGCAAAAAGTCCAAACTTTTACTTCAAAGAATATGCTGAGCCATAATGATTCCGTACAATGCACTGATATTCTGCTTGATCACTAAAACCAATATCATTGAGTTGCAGTTCACTAAAAAGATATTCCATTGCAAGCCCTGTAACCGTGCCTGAAATTTGCACCAAATTATTTTATTCAAATACTCATGGAATATAGAAAAAAAGTAATTAAAAAAATTACTGTTCGTAGCCGATGAATGATTATAAACAAAAACGGTTGTTGCATCATGCGATAATAGACGAAACCGTCCATCACGAATAACTTTCCATTTGATATCCAATGGCGCTGCGCCATAACCAGTACAATTTAATTTAATACTGTTTCCCAATAACGCTTTCACTAATGCATTCGGATGATTTAATAAACGAGGTCGAGGCGAATCATCAACTGAAATTTATTTCATTCTTATATCACTGGATTTCAAAGTTAATAAATTTGATAAGCATGAAAAAAAATCGAGTTAGAAACTAAATACATAAGTACAAAATATAAGAAATATAACAAATCCCCAGCTTTAAACCATACCACATGTTAAATTTGTATCATCAATCACAGCAACATCAATCCCACGTAATGCTACCGGATAAGAACACAACATTGTTATGGTTTTGCGATCCAGTTTGGACAAAAATAGCCAGTGCGAAAACCATTTTAGCTCACAGTCACAAACAAGAGATGAAGTATTGATAAAACTGTAATTCAAAAAATAACCTTGAAGAATGAAAAATGGATTATTTTCGAATCAAAATATTGTTAATAGCTCTAAGAAACTACATTGGTCGTCTCATTTATAAACTGACTTACAGTCGTCTCAAATGTAGAGATTCAAATGCACCATTTTGCACGCTAGCAATAGGATTATCCGTCAAATCCAGATTTTGTAGTGCTGGAAAATTCTCAAATGCATGTGCTGGAATCGTTCGAACTCGATTAGAAGTAAATTTGAGGGTGCGCAATGCAGGTAGTGAGGTATTTGCAAGAACTGACTCATCTTCAACGCACATTGCCAATCCATTTCCAGAAAGATCACTGAAAACATTCCTTAATGAACAAGTTAATATTGTGTGATCAAGTATTAAAATGAAAAAATCGATAAAATTTCGCCCAAATTTTTGAAAATGAGGACCTTCCACGGTCGTATGAAAGTAAGTGAGTAAGTACCTGAATGAAATGTAAACTAACAGATAATTTAATTTATCCAAGTCATGCATCGCATTTCGATGGATCGTATCGATTTGATTATCTGCTAATGATAGATATTCCAGACGTGAAAGCTTCTTAAACAGTAGTGAAGGAAGCATACGAAGACGATTCGAAGATAAATCAAGCCACTGAAGCGTTGAGCAAAGAGACCAGGCCGATGAATCTATCCATGCTACATCGTTTGAGCTCAGATCACTAGAAAAATCCTAATATTTTGAGAAAAAGATTAATTTCAGAATCTTAAAAACTAAAATCTACGAAAATTTGAGTCCGAAAAATCGCAAAATCGCATGTAGATTTAAAGTAAAAGGTACAGAGCGATAAGCGAATGCATCCCATACAGCCAACCACCAGTGACTGCCTTCAATTGATTTTCAGCAATATTCAACCTCTGAAGTTGTTCTAAACCCCAGAATGTTCCATCTTCAAGTGTACCCAAAAAATTTCTCGCCAGTGACAAATTTTGAAGCGATGTCAATGGACTGAACGTCAGCGCATGCAAAACTGCGAGACGGTTACGACTGAGGTCTCTGAAAACACTTCATTTGTTGAATAAAACAAGACAGTAAAAAGAGAGGAAAGAAGGTAATTCTCTCTAACAATAAAGGAAAGTAAACTTTAGATCGCAAAGATTATGAATTTTTGGTTTTACTTCAAAAGAAAGAAAATAGATAAGAGCATAGCGCTGTACATGTGGAATTTATAATTATCGCAAATTTCTTGCACATTTCAATAATATGAAACAAATAGATGCAAAGAAAAACAAATATTTTAGAATTAAAATTACACGCCCAAAACTGCCGTCTCAACAATTCCTCCGATTTTAAAAAGTTTGTCAATTTAAGAAAAATAAAATCACTGCCTACTCATGTATACAAAAAATATGAAATCAAAAATTTAAATGTTTGCTTACAAAAATCGAAGTGCAAACAATCCCTGGAAAGCACTTTTTTCAATGGTTTCAATTTTGTTGCGTGATAATCTCAAAATTCGAAGTGACTGGAGCGCCATGAATGTATCGGAGCGTAATGTTGTCAACAAGTTATTGCTGAGATCTCTATAAGGAAATAACATGTACTGAAGCAACTTGAGCAAAGCGGCAACATTCAGGAAAAATTTTACGTTTGAAATAAAGAGTGTATCTCCTAATCATTTCTTTATGAGAACGGAAGAAATTTTACAAAAATATAAACTTATACAGTTTTGTAATTTTTGCGTTAGCCGCTTGCAACATATGCAAACGTGGAAAATCACGTATAACATTACGACTTAAGTCGACTACATCAATCTTCGCGATCCGTGAAACATCAATGGTCGTAACTTGTGAAATATTATTCGCTTTGCTAAAAAAAAAAAAAAAAACTCAGTTGAAATCATTTTTTCTGTTATTTACTGACCAGTTTTAGTGGAACTAAGATCTAAATAGAAAAGACTGTTCCATAGAATGTAAGGCCAACAAAACTTACAGATCAAGTTTACGCAAATTTGCTAACGATTCAATTCCAAGCGGAATCGAATTTAATCGATTCTTCCGAAGCAAGCTGGAAAGAATTTAAAGATGTTGAACCAAATTATATCAAATAATATGTAGAAGTAGAATGGTAATATCCTTAATACATAAATAGAATAAGTGCTCTTATCAAGTATGAAGAAAAAAAGTCTACTGTAAAGAAAAATGCAACTACATGTCAGATTCAATTCAGCATCAGCCTGTCTAAGAAATCTGTCACACCAATGGCATAACTATTTATTTCACCTATTAGCTGAATACTGTTGGTTTAAGCAAAAGTTGCTTAAACTTCGCCAACTAATAAATGGCAGTAATTCCGGGTATTTATGTAGTTTTGAAAACTTTCTCACTGCGACAGAGTGAACAAGTCAGGTCCTATAAGAGGTTAGAATAATATAATATGGAGTTTAGTATATGAAAGAGAACAGGACATACAGCGTTTCAAGCTGAGGAGTATGGGCGAAAACAAGACGTGAAAAACCACCGATTTGATTCTCACTGAGATCCCTAAAAATATAATAACGATCCATTTCAATAAATTCCAAACTAGTACAAATTAAGCAATGAGGGATAATAACTAGGTCATCGATAACCAAACAAAAATGATGTAATACAATTAATTTTTGGAATTAAAGCAAAAAAAAGCAAGCCTTTTTTAAATCTATTCTTGCGTTTCATAACACCGAATTTTACGTTATTAATTTCGTTAATATACTGCATCAAAACTTACAGAGAGATAAGGCTGCCCAATCCAACGAAAGCAATAGGCAAGATTTTTTCAATATAATTTCCTTGCAGTTCTCTATAAAAGTAAAATATAAGTAAATATTATACTGTGACAGACTGTTCTAAAACAACAATATACCTCTGATGAGATGTACTACCTTATCACTCAATCTACTTTCCTAAAGATATAATTGCAAGAGTAATATGAATATAACAGCAGCATTTGATAAAGCATTAATATTTCAGATGAAAACCAGCTTGAATCAAGCGATCGGAAAACTATATAACTAATTTACTTGTCGTTACGCTTAACATAATATCTTAATTAATCGATCTAAATAAGGGCTCCACATTTTCTGATAACTTTTCAGCCGAGTTTTTAACCGTTGTTGTAAAAGCTTCTCAAATGCATCAAAATTTAGTAGCAATATTTTGGACTTCCTTCTGAAATTTAAACTTCCAGTTTATTAAAATCTTTGTAGAAAGGAATCCTGATGAAATGAAATTCAGGAATTGCAAAAGTTTAAATTAACATCATAATGTTCATACAGGGTGGTCGCCCATGATGGTAGTGAATATGGAACATCGGTTAAACCACGACGACTACAGTCGATGTGGGTATCAAGACAGTGGCATTCTTCAGGACACCGTTCTAGACAAATCACTCTGGTGAACAGAAGAAACATCGTCATATAAACTAATAGCGTCCAATTTTTTTCGTAAAACCATTGCCCCATCACATTAGAAAAACCTGTAACTAAACAAATTAAAAGACAGGCAAGTTAAGACATAGAAGATTTCAGGACTTCATCCGAGAGATGAAAAAAAAAGGAAAGCATAATCAATACAATTTTTTGATAATTTGCATTCTGAATTATAAGTGGATAAATTTATCCGCCTTTCCTGGAGTTCCATTTCAGGAACTTAAAATAAACTTCAAGATTGGTAATGCTAAAACTACGTATTAATAACTTTATAGTTACTAGATGAGAATTGGGTATACCAACTTCTCCTTCTTTACAACCGCGCTATGAAAGTTCAGCCAAGTCATCGTTTCATCGAATGTTCATTCTTCATTCTAAATAATCGTCAACATAGTATAGGACTTGAACTTATCTCTCTGAAATAATGATAAGTTATAATATTACACTGCAATCACCGTAAATGATGGCAATAAAGACAAATAATTACAAATAACATGATGGACAAAAATCACGAAAACCTTGTACGATACATTGCATCTTTAAGCATCTCTATAGGTTTTATTTCTGTAACTGTTCGATACTTTATATGACCAATTCACAGATTAACAGTGGAATTCTTGAAATTCCTAAGGTATCTTACTACATCGATTCCAATTTCCCATAGTTTTTTGGATACAACGCTATTAAAAATTTCTAGATGAAGCTGATGAAATCTATTCAAAATACATAAGAAATATATGAGAAACTATAGAATATCACCTTCAGAAAACTTCTATGAAACTTTTCACCAAAAATTTCAGTAAAGAGTTTTATTCCAGAAAACATGTAAACAGAAATAGTTATAAAATAGCAAATGTGCAATAGGTTTCATCCGCATATAATCTTCATTCAGACAAAGAAAAAGAGGAAAAAAAATGAGGAAAAAGATGTAATTGATCATCAACTTTCTTTTTTTTTAATCACACCATAGCCGCCCATTACTAGAGGATACGGTTCGGCCCGAAAATGTAGAAAAAAAAAAAAAAAAAAAACTTTCCGATCTGTCGCATTTCAATTCTGAAATTCAGTTTTTTCTTTTGAATTTTAAACTATTTGACAAGATAATATTCTAAAAAAATTAGCAAAGAATAACTATGGCTTCTATTAAGACATTTGTGCACCTAAAAATGTTAGCAATTCAAAAGTTAAGGAATAAAAATCTGTGCTTTTGTGATTTTCTCTTTTTACTAATTTATCAGCTAAGGTAATCGAATCTGTTTACAAAATCACTTTCATATGATAATATTAAATTGATGAAAGATAAAGCGGAGATTGATTTAATGAAATAGTTGTAAAAATAGATGTATGGGAACAGCAAATGCACTGTATACATTTACCGTTTAGCTTGAAGAAAAAAATTACAAGAGATGAAGAAATAATGGAGAAGAAAATACTTGTGTATGAAATGTCGCAAAAGATTGTGACTTTTTAGGATGACAATGACGTATATCATCGAGGTATGAAATGAGGGATTGCATAAAACGATCCAATGAGATGACATCAAAACCACCGATTAAAATTCATTAATCTCTTTCCTAAGCTACAATTATAAAAGAGTGTGCAACACTGATTGCTATTGATACTGTCTAACAACATCAAACACATCGTTTTTCAAAAGAACGACGAAAAGTCCCCTAGCTTTTTTCCACGAAATACATGGAAGTAGGTAATTACATCCGTGTCATTACAAGATAGCAGAGGACGTCAAGCGTTATATTCCATCGTACATCACACATAAGTGGGAAAATTTCAAAATTTTGAAAATCGTTTTTTCGGTATGCTTAATTTGGAAAATATCTCGATCGAACACTCCTCTCTCCTTTCTTCTCACTTTTTTTTTTTTTTTTTTCACGTAAAGAGTATTTAAATAGAGTTTTCTGGACCATATTAGTAATCCATTTATAAAAAAGTGTTAGTAATCCATTTTTTATTTTTTCTTTTTTTTTTTGTCAAAGAATTGCCAAACATTTATTATTTATTAAATAACCAATATTATTATAATTAGTATGATTGTCTTCATAACATTATCTTCATTGCAACAACACAAAATGACGAATTTGTTGAAAACGCATTAATACAATCCATTTATCTTTCAGGATTCGATCAATGTTCTTTTTTTAGCAATCATATCTATTTCAATGAAATATTGAATAGTTTTTTTTTCAATTATAATCCACATATTTTTGATTTAATCAACAAAATCAAACTAACATAAAGAAAGGCAAAGTTATTCAGTAGTGAAAAAATGCTCTTGTATTCATAAATACGATTGCTACAGTATCAGGTTATAAAGTGACCAAAAATACAAAATAGTACAACTGTAAAAAAGCCTAGCAAGCAATGACTGATAACGGTTTCTAATCATTTGGTTAATTTCTTTGATATATTTCCGATCATATCATGAATTGCATTCACCGGAAGATTGATAAGATCATTTGATCAACTCATTTAATATATCACGGTTCGTATCATGAAGTGCATTCATCGATGGATTGATAATAATTCTAATCATTTGATATATCTCTATTTGATTGAGTGATAACGAGTTTAATCTTTTTTATCGTCATTGGAATATTTTATTTATTTATTTATTTTTTTGATAATTAGAAGTGTCAATGATACTTTTGATTCTTCTCTTTGCTCAACTATTGTGCATTTCAGAAAACAAATTTATCCTTTCTATTGCTCATCTTTTCATATCTAACGAAATATTTCTTAACTAGCTTAACTTATCGATGGTAAATTTTCAAATATGCATGTTGCTTCATCGTTATCGAATTGTTGATTTCAACACTATCGGAACTTTTCGATGATTTTCTGAAATGGACAAAATGTTATTGCAATGTTTGCATACGTGTTTCCTTTTAATCAAGATTGCAAATAGCTTCATGTCAAACACAATTGCTATTGACATTCAGAGAGGAGAAGAAATTTTAAGAAAATTTTGAGGATTATTCGATAAATTGTGGTTGTTTGTGATAGTAAGATATAACTGCTTATGTTATATGAATGTGACATTGTCATCATTAAGATTGAATTCAAAATATTGTCACAAATGATTGTTCTGTATCTGGAAGAATAATCAATTTCTTTTAAATATAATTTGTTTTTCTTTTTTTTTTTTTTTTTCTGTAGTAATAATGATTTGTCTCTAATTAATACTATCGGAACATTATCGATGATAATGTGTGATTTCGGAAATATTATTTAATAATATAATTATAGTTGAAAAGAAATTCCCAATTAATATATTGAAAAAAAGTTTGGTGAAAATTCTTCAATTCAGTAAAATTTACGATATGTTAAATTCTTCAATGACAATATTATGATATAAATAGAAGTTATTCACAATAATATTTC
>NW_018108542.1:36224-40380 GCF_000183805.2 Loa loa
TTTTTTAATGGTATTTATGGTGTAATTTTTTCTTTCTTCTTTTTTTACATTTTTTTAAATACTTCATTGAATGATTGATTGATTTTTTGTAAGAAAAAAAAAAGGATTGTTTATTCAATAAAAATTATACAATAATATTTGAGAAAAAAAAAAGAATAAATATGATGTTTTAAAATTTGACAATTTTATTGTAAATTTTTTTCAATTTTCCAATCATTTTATTCTTCTCAAATTTTGCTTTTTAATATTTCATTCTTCTGATGACAGTAATTTTTTCTTTTTTTTTTAAAGAAGCAAACAGCTTAGGTATGATACAATGATTTTTTTTTCTTTCTCTTTCTTTCGAGCATAGGTTGAACATATTAGCTTGAACAATTTGTCCTTTAACTGTCCCATACTTTTTCTTTCCTCACTTACTTTGATAAAAGACACACACACACACACATTTTCTTTACTCACTTTGATATTGATATCACTGTTATGTTACAAATAAAAAAGAAAAAAAAAGGACAAAAAATTAAAACGAGAGATTTGTCACAATTTGTCCCATTTTTTATTTTTATTTTTTATTTTTGTTTTTATGTTTTGTTTGACAAGTAAAACTAAAAAAAAAATTATTTTTTTTTAGTGAAATTATTATTGTTTTTTGAAATATTAGTAATAATTACCTTTTAATTATACATTGACGTCTATTAATGTACAATTTACTGCTAAATTTGTTATTGATGCTTTATTGAGATTTAATCGCTTATGCTAACAAAAAAGGTAAAAGAGTGGGCTGTGATAGATTGAGTCGTGCAAGTGAAATTGCTTGATGTATCACTTTACAAACGTACAAAAATGGCATAATCTATTGGTGTAAAGTTGGGAGAATGACATAATCTATCGGTGTAAGCTTGGATTTTTCTTTCTTCTTTTTTTTTCTTTCATTAACTTTCAATTGAAAGATATTTTCAGCGGTTTCATCACTTGAACAAACCTGTACATTGCATAAATGCAAGAAGACAAGAAGGTATAAATGTGATGAATGATTAAATGATATTTGATAAAAGATCTATTCAATTATTATCAAATCTTGAAGATAAACGAAAAACTTTTTGCTCGATATCACTTTGGAAAATTTTTATGGTTTATAATTTGAAGAATTATTGGCCCATGTAGGATAAAATTTGGATTTCCGAGTTGCATCTGGCGTGAAACCCTTTCATAATCAAATTTCCGCTAGACTTAGTAGGACATCAGGCACTCTTGGAAGGTTAATTTTACTTAACATAATAAGCCAAGGCTTAAAAGCATTTATTCCTGCTTAATCATCAGTTTCAAGTGAAATAGTATGAAATCGGATTATGACCAGGCTTACCTCACATTAGGTTGATTAGGATATTCATGAATTTCCACGATGAAGTATCTTCTCATCTCCCACACTTATTTCTTATTCACATAAATCTACCAACATCCAAACATTTTATAGGTTTATTATTATTGTATGGTTTACTGTAACAATGGCTTCTGTCATCGTTACCGTAAACTGCACTTTCCATTTTACTTTTGATCATAAACATACCGTTATCTTCAATTGTCAATTACTGTAACATTACAAGTAAGCAAATTATCCAATAAAGATTTACGTTGAATAAAAGAGTTGGCAAGATATTCCTGAAGTACACAGTATTATCATTCCTAATCTTTCCTCCAATATTTCTATAAATAGACAATAGACAATTGACAATTGACAATGGTCTTCAAGTTTATAGAATAGCTACTTGGCATGAATACATTATCGAATTATTAAATTAAAATTAACAAATTTAATATCATCACAATGATTTGATTAGATAATTTAAGCTAGGTTACATCAATTTCGATAATACAAACTCACTTAAACTAATTCCTTGACATTTTCAGTTCATTCTATAATTTCATCCTCTCATCTTTTTTCATAGCATCACCATATACTTATCAAATTTATTTGTAGATCAATTAACCAAATGGATATATAACAAGCTGAAATTCAATCAAATGTTTAAGTCTTATTCAAAAAAGCTAAAATTCAGGATCCTGAAAAAAAAAGAGGAAACTGGACATTTGTTGCATCATCCGTAATTATAAATAGATCCAGCAGATATCCGTTTTTTTTTCTGTTGAAACTAAAGGATTGAAAATTTTGAATACTGTATATTTGATTTCCGAATAATTCCTACAAATAGTAAAAGAATAAAATATATTAATCAGATATGATTGACATTTGGATAATGCTAATTTAATAATATTGTAATGATGAGACTGATAAGATAGTATCGATGAAATGTAATGATTTATCCCATCAATCGATAGTACTGTTATTCATTATCATTATTGGTGATCATATGCTCTTTTCATTCTTTCAGAATATGATTATGTTTGGTATTTACTGTAAAATAGGGGGGTTGGGGGGGGGGAAAAAAAAGAGTATCACTATATGAAATTTAGATAATGTTAATTTTTGTTTGTTGAAAAATTCGAAAAATTGTTTGAAACTGGAGCTAATTACGAAATTGCTTCTATCTTCTTAAGCATTAATCACCGCTGCAATTTTTAAACTAATTTGATGTATGATAAATTGCTTGTTTTTAAATTATGAGACCTATTTGTTGTATTTTATTTTGGAAGAAACTATTCGATAATTATCCGAAAATGATTTCCTCCTTTGTGATATAACAAAATGATTTCCTTTTTTATGACATATTGAAAAAACATTAAATAATAACAATTCAGGACATTACCCAAAATTCAACCAATAACCAGAAGAAATCTTAGAAATTTTTAGCATGTTCGAATTTTTGATGGCAAGAAGTTTTAAAGTATTTAAAAAAGGAAAAAAAAACTGTATAAAATTTATGTCTTACGAAGACCTCTAAAACAACAATATATTGAACTAATTAGCATAGTTGAAAAGAGAGAGAGGGAGAAAGAGAGAGAGAAAGGGACAGAGAGACAAAGACAGAGGGAGAAAAAAAAGGGGTTTTACAACATTCTATTCGTATTAATCATTTTAATTTTTGTCATGAACTATATTAATTAGTTCAGTCGATACTATCATTAAATACTGTCATCAAATTGATCGTTTTATTGTTACAGTATTAACTTCTCCTATAATATATTTCTATAACATTTATGCATACCATAAATTATCATTACTATTACAATTACAATAAAGGATACAATTCAACGAGTTTAACTGATATTTTTATAATGGAAATTTTCAAAATTTATTGTTTGCTCGGATAATAAAATTCAAAAAATTTATGTTAGTAAAAAATTTTCGATAATTTATCATACATTTCAAAAATACTGGTAATTGTTGTATGAGTTAGGAAGAAAAGATCTAACAATTTAATTAAATATTCATAATTTAACAGTTTTATTACATATAGGTCAAAAATTCAAACTTTCTCCTTTTTTTTTTGTTTGAAATTTTTTCCAGTCTCTATTTCATCGAGTAATTTTTTTTTTTTTTTTGTAAATCGATCATATTTGTTATATAATATTTACACATACCGCTTATCTTTGTATATCGATTGATTTCCCGGTAATTTCAAGCAAATTATTGATTAAGGAAGGAATATGCAAAAATCTTCTGTTATCCATTTGTTTCTAATTGCTTCCAAAGAAATCTATCACTTATTCATATACATATCTCAGTTCTTATCTTAAAACTTTCCTATCTTAAGTCATTTTTTTTTCCCTTGTAGACAATATATTTGTATTAGGTATAGGTATAGGTAATAAATATTCTGATCTTTTTTTTTTTTTCTTTTTGCAGTATTTTACAGCGTTAAACTTATATTGTGTTTGAATTTGAAAGGAAAAGAAAAAGATGCATCAAAACAAAAGTAAAACTACACCATCAATGTATTTTCATCCGATCTGGTATACATCGGGAAATTATCCGATAGTTTTAGCATAGTAAACTTTCTAATATTTTATTTTTTTTATTGTATAGATTTTCCATTCAATTCTACTTTCACATTTTAACTTAACTATTAATTTCAATGAATGATTACAAGTTTCAAATTTCAATTTCAACATAAATTACTTTTACAATCTATGTTAAATCTATCAAACTTTAATCATTTTTTTTTTTTTTTTNTTTTTTTTGTATTTATGATACGTAAAA